>NW_006912102.1:0-145118 GCF_000523435.1 Bipolaris zeicola 26-R-13
AGGCTCGCAAGGCAGATTTAGAATTTACAGATTCTATTACTACGGCTATCGGGCAGGTCTCAGGCTACAGGTAGCAGAGGCTCTATTGACAGGACGTAGCTCGAAGAGCTACAAAAGTCAGAGCTGGCGGTTGACAGCAGAATCCGGGTGCTCGGACCAGCACCCGGCATCTGTGCTTAGCCAATCAGAGCGCGTCTGCGCAGGCTCTCTCAGCCAGCGCCGTGACACTACATTATAGACTGCAGCAGCACGGCAATTCCCTTAAATCTGTTTACTTTTAAGAGATTAGATAGTAAGTTGAATATCTAATTTGTATGAAGCTATTTGAGCGTAGTAGTATTAAGTAATTAGATGTTTAGTTTAAGGAGGTGCGCAAGTTTGATGGGGTGCGCCGCTCGCTTGCCTGCGCCGCTCGCTTGCCATACACGTTATATATATAACGAATTAACGAGTAGTTAATGTTAATTTCAAGTCTATTTGCGTAGGATATTAACGAAAATCTCATTTATATTAGATTACACGAGTAACCTTTATTGACGTTACTACGATTCGCAAAGCTTTTCATGTCGGCTCTTGATGATATCTGCAGCCTTCTCACCAATAGCGTATGCGGTTGTCTGTGTATGAGTTCCAGGTATCAATGGGATGATGCTGGTGTCGGCAATGCTGAGGCCGAGCGTACCATACACCCTAAGTTGGTTATCAACAACGCCACCTAACTCGCGTGGCATTAATGCAGCGGTACCGACACTGTGACCATTGGATGCCATGAGTTTATCTTTGTTTAAAAGCCAATATTCCCAGCCCGCATCGTCAATGACAGCACCAGGGGAGGGATCCTGCTCGACAATGTTAAGATCTTCGAAAGCTTTCGATTTAAGGAAGTGCTTGCGAATATATGACTGCATACGGATGTGAATTTCCTTGTCAATGGGGTTGGACCAAATACGGTAATCAAAGATTGGGTCGCCAAGAGGATCAGCTGGGTTGATATTGACAGAGCCGCGCGAGAAGGGCTTGAGCAAGATGCACATACCCCAGCCCTTGGCGCTGAAAGGATGTTCAAGCCAAGCGTTGGTCGTGGATTGGAAAGATGCAAGTAAGATCTCCTTCTGCTTCTTGTATCCCGCAATAAGCTCCTTTGGGGTATCGGTAGGTAGATAGCTTTCAGGTTTTTGATCGGCAATCTGCTTTACTATTTGTTTATACTGGTCGCCAACAAAAGTCGAAGGAGGGAGGAAAGCACCACTAGAAGTGACAGCAGCAGTGTATGGACCCCCGTTGGTTTTCTTGAATATCATGTACGCTTCCGCTTTGTATGTAGCATTCGATGCGATTGTTGTCGCTTTGGGAAACGAGACATCCGTAGTAAGGTTGTACAGGCTAAGCGCCCAAGAATGATCTTGCAGATTCCACCCTACACCAGGGAGATCTATAAGAGTCTGGATTCCGGCGGCGTCGAGTACCTTCTTAGGTCCAATCCCAGAGTACTGCAGAAGCAGTGGGGTGCGTGTGGCAGAAGCACAGAGAACAATTTCACGTTTCGCCTTGACTGTGAAGACCGCGTTCGCCGTCGAGTTGTATCGGCTCCGGATCTCGACACTATTTGCATGCTTCTTATCATCTTTATCAACAAAGTTCACCTTGGTAACTCGATGTAAGGCCAATAAGTGGTAGTTCTTGCGCGGCTGAACGTTGATATAGTGACTCAATCCGGAGAAGCTTCTGTTATACGCTCTTGCTGGATCCATTGAGGTGGGTATCCAGAAAACACCGTAAGCGTTTCCATTGGCATGCTCTTTTTGGATTGGAACATTCCCCTTCTCGACCCAAGCCTTCCAATGCTTTTTCTGGGTAGCAAATTGGTAATCAGGGTAGGCAGCGACCACGGGGCCATCGCTAGTATACGCGGAGGGATCATATGTTATACCCCATTTCTCCATCGCTGTCGTTAACGGTGCAAGAGCAGAACTCTTTTTGAAGTAAGGATACAGACCATCCCAATCCCATCCGTTATTTCCTGGAAATCTGGCCCAATTATTGTAATCTTCCGCGCTACCGCGGTCGAAGAATTGTCCGTTGACTGTTGACCCACCACCTACAACAGCTCCATTAGCTACTGGAAAGGTTCGGTTATTCACATTGCCTTGTGGCACCGATGTCAGGTTATACATGAACTTGGCAGCCGGAGTGTTGTACAACGGCATAAACGAATCATCCTGAGCAAGAGGGCCGTATTCAACCAAGAGTACACTTCCTAATTGATAACTTAGCGATTAACGCTAGAAGTAAAGTTTTTCTGCTTACGCCCGCCATCTTCCGAGAGACGATCAGCTATCGTGGTGCCAGCGGTTCCCGCGCCGACCACAACATAATCATACTCCTTCGCAAGTTCGGAAGCGTCTCGCTTGACCTCAGCCTTCTTCCATGATGGAACAGCTTGGACAACGGTCATAAACCCAAGGGCAAGAGTAAGTGTTGGTGTCATACTGAGTACTTAGAAAAGAAGGCGTGAAAGATGGTATGATCGCCCACTTTTTAGTTAGCGGCCGTTTGAATCTTTGATAGAAGCCTTCGGTTTTTCTAGTCGCGCCCGATTCGATTGCGGAAGTTAGCAGAGAATGTTAGTGGGGAGTCAATTTTAGTTGCATATGCAGCCTCGTTAAGCGACAGAGTGACTCAGCAATCCCTCGCAGGAGTCAGTATATGCGCCGGGATACTTTCATCAATTTAGCGATGAAGCATAAGGAAATATGCAAAAGTTATTTTCGCTACATCCTACTCCATTACCTTACATCTCAAGGAATCGAGATATTGACTCATTATACCTACTACATTCACACTTATCAATAAGTCATTATGCGAACCTAGACATGGTGTAGCTTGAAGTTGCGCCTCACGCAAGCAGTCCCCATACAGATAGGGCTACCCCCGGATATAATAGACTCCCCTGCCTCGCAACGCAAGACATTCGAAAGTTCCGTTTCCTGTTTCAATCTATCATCTTCTTTCGATCGAAAACCTGTATTTTGCTTCTTTGTCGGTGTTCTGTGGTCGGACTCCTATGAGATTAGGTCTTGGGTAGACGGTTTCCAAGTATTGATAGGGAAAGCGGGGTTGAATAGGCTGGGCCAGGGTAGCTATATAGCAATATAGATTTACTCTACATTGGTTTGTGCTACATGCTGTTTCTTCGATGGCTCGTGTCCTGTTTAGCGAGGTCACTGTGCTAGTATGATTACAAAGTACTTGGAGTTTCAATATTTAGTTTGAAAAGAAGCAAGGACAACAGCAGCTGTTGCTCTCGCATACTGAAAGCTAGCAACAGCACGATTGAGTAGGAGAAGGATTTCTGGAAGGCGACTAGGAGCAAGGAGTGAAAAAGAAGTATTACGAGAAATTGACACTAATCTCAGCGTTCGATAGTAAAAGGAGCAGTTATATATTCAAAGGGTCATCATACAAGATCACAGGATTTAGTGTACAATACCTTAACTTCTTAAACTCAATATCTAACTATTCAGGTAAATGTCCCTACGTTACACTATGGGTTTCACCTTGTGACCCTTCCTGTTTTTTCGTGCTGTTTGCATCTCCCACTGTTTCTACGAGTTTAGCTGTGCTCCCTTGCTCTTCCAATCGTGGCTTCGTCGGATAGCTACCTATGGTGACTTGAACACTTTTGTGAATAGCAATATTGCCTCCAGTTCGGCCCGAGCCAGTATATCTCGAGGTGGACACAACGCTGCGTAGAATCTTGGAGCAGAAAAATTGGAGGCCGAGCTTAAGCGACGGCATACATACACAAATAATGCCGACGTATAATTCGATCATAGACCAGAGCTGAGTATCAAGAAAGTCGTCTGCTAAGCTTATCAGAGGAGGCTATACCAGAAGAGAAGGGAGCGGCATTACAAGTGATGTTTGTAGATTTTGCGAAATTGACTAAAGCGTGTAGCCGGATGATTGAAACGAGAGTTACCCTGCATTGATATTAGCATCATTTGAGACACCACGCAAACAGATATTAAGGAAACTTACAAGAAGCCGATACTAAACATGAATAAGACTCCAACTTTCTTCTTCGTAGAAAGATGTAAAGCCCAGATTTGGGGGATAGGCAGGCCTAACATGATAAGGTCTGTAAAGATACTAAACGATGCCGTGACAAACCCAATCGTGTTATTGTTCAGACACTTGCCTTTATGCTCGCCACCTAGGTCCCACTGCCACCAAAAATAACTCACAGGAGAGCAAATAAATATACCTAAAAAGGCAAACGCGGTCGTGTAAAGAAGCGTAAAGACAATAGCAAACCAAACTAACTTGCGGAAATGGCGATCGTTGAATATGCGGAGGTAGAAAAGACCGAAGGCAATCTTGCCAAGTCCAAACTCGATTCCGTAGAATGGTACGGAGATCCAGAAGGATAGCATTGTCAATCTAATGTCCTTGAATGAGACTTTCCACATGTCTTGTCCGAGTCCACTAAGTGCTTCTTAGATCAGCGTTTACCCTTCCAATGCAGTCTCGAAAACGCGAGAACTCACACATTATAGTTGTTAGAGTAAACATAAGTGTATTTATCACCTATAGGATGTTAGTTGCGACAGATACTCAATCATAAAACCTACTAGTATCAAAGCCATGTTCCCGTCGTCGAGCAGTTGCAAGCGCCCAAGAGCGTAATGAGAATAAAATCGCCCTAGGATGGCCACAGTACTTAAGGTGAAAAGAACGGTGTTGACGATTCGATACTGCCCAGACCTGTCCCGAATCGGCACGTCGCACATAACCGTGGTGACGTTCAGGGTCGTTAAAGTCTCTCGAGCAGTGCATGACGTGGAAAAGCAGTCTATGGCGATCAACTGCTGCGTTCTATTGTTGCACCGACAGGACATATCCTTGAGAGGATCGCATATGGAATTGGCGAAAGAGCTGGCGATGCATGTTTGCTAGGCGATTGTCAGCTTAGGTCTGAGCAAGCTGAAAATGGAAATATGCTCACCGCGCAAACTGGTAGGGTAGCTAGCTGATCATGCTGGCCCCAAACTGGAGTAACAGCAACACGGAACACAAAAAGAAAACACAACATCCACGGAGAATACATTGTTCTTAAGAAAAGCAAGTCTGCGGATAAAGCTCCAAGCACCCGAGAGCTGAGAGGACGGAAGGCATGCGCGACACAATAACGAAATCACATTGGCGATGATAAACAATACAAACCACAACTCATATCTTCGCATGTCCCATGGGTCACCTAGGGATTTTGTTAAGCTGGCAATCTAGGCTTTATTTTGTCTTCCGCGGTCTAGCTTCAGGCTCTAGTTACCCAAAAGTAACGAAAGACCTTTAAACGTATCGTTTTACCAGTTAGAGGTTGGTTGCAATTCTTGGTTGAATCCCTCCATATATCATTGGATGGGCGAAGACACCATAGTGGACACTAGTGATAAGTGGGAACTACAGATGTGGCTTACGGGGATGCGGGAAATTTCAGCTGCAATAGCTGAAAACTCGCAAGAACGATGAGTATACCTAAGATTGTGGCTCCATAGCGTGCGCCATGGCTTGGATCTGATCAAGTTTACGTCATAGCCCGCTCTGGTCTTTGCTGTTTTGCTTTTTGACAGTTAGTGTTCCAGATCGAGTTACCTGTTCGCTACGGGCCAGTACGCCACAAAACCTCATGTTTAAATCATGACAGCGGCATTTTAAGACGGAAATGTGGCAAAGTAGATCATAGAGAAGCGCACGGCATGTGCCAGGAGCGGCCTCGTCTTAGAAACAGTAACAATAAACTATACACCCGGATGATTGCTCAAGCATCTATAACTATGAAAAGAACAATTACAAACAAGAACAATCACAACATTGTAGTGCGACGAGGGAAATCCAATGTCCAAACATCCCTTCGTTTGTTTTATGCCATAGGTTGCACAAATTGTGCAATCGAGCTGTCAACGATCACACCTCTTCATGATTAGGGGGATGTATTAAGTTTGGTGGTAGTCATAAAACCCCTGCATATCCATATTTGCTTTTTCCATCAGGGGTTTGTCTCGCCTGATATGCCCCCACCTTTGTGGAGAACACCGACACGAGCCAGCCCCTCGGATCTGCAACTGGTGCTGTGACAAAATCTCAGCCCCATCCACTTCCATCAAGCTTTGCACGGACTGGAGAATGTTCAGCTACAGCCAGCTGATAGTCTACTGCCACAAAGTGGCGCATATAGTATGTATGGTGTTCCAGCCCATGCAGATACAGATGGAGAATCTTTGAAGCCTTATTACCCTCTCTATCTTGCTACCTACCGCGGCTGTAAGAGAGGTCCATGTCTCCTACCTTAATCTCCTTGACTGCAACTGCGATGGCGTCTATGAAAACACATTCTCCCTCACTATCTAGCGTCTTCGATCTCCACTCGCAAGTAGGAAGTTCCGTCCATTCATGAATATGCTTGGTGTGGAAGATGTTCCTCGAGACTTCCTCAAAGTAACCACACCTCGCGGCGCGCGGTGCTTCCTCGATCAATGGCAACCTCTGGCTCTCAGGCATTTGATGACAAAAGGCATATAACATTCCAAAAACAGGAATTGTAACCAGTCGTTAGTATTTCTCGAGAATATTCCGGTCATCCCGCTCCCAACAATTAGGGAAAGAGCATCACGTCGCATTAAGGGGCTCCCGCAGCGTATATTCCAGATGATTGCGGTCATCTCCGATGGGCAATTTGCTAATCAAAACCTGCTTCGAAGAAATGCCTAAGCCGCTGCTTCGGCGTTTTCCTCCCCAAAATGACAAATATAGGGAACAACCGTGGTGCATCATGTCGGGTGTATGTAATGAATTCCTCCATGTCGTCACAGCATCCTAGGCATCTGGGCACGGCTCTAATACTGATTTCTTGGGTGAACTCGATTAATTTGTCAAAGGGCAAGGATTGATAGCCATCCGAGCTGCTGTAAAGAACGTTATCAATTTTAGTCGTCAGTACCTCGAAAGGGCTCGTCGAGCTACTATTGGGAGTGGGGCCATGCATCGTCATGGCATCTGTAGTGGAGCTATACGAGCTGTTCGCCAGCAGCTTACAACACCACACTAAGAGTCCGATATGTACGACAAGATAGTCCTATATCGCTAGACGCACAAGATGCGAAGTTCAAGCCTTTTGCTAGTGACAAGCACTCCACGATAATAGTCAAAACATCGGATTGTTGCCGGAATATACTGATTGGATACCAGGAACAAGTATGAGCACGCAAGCTTGGTTAAGGCTATTGTCAATCATAGCAATTGTTCGACCCGTTATATAACAATATATATGTATATATATAAGGGTAATAAGATCTAGAGCCGAAAACACGGAGACATAGTAGGCTATGATTTATCAAAGAGGTTAGCTCCATGTAGGAGCATACTATCCAGCTCCCTCGCGATGGTATCATTGTCCATCTTCAATTTCAAATACTGCTGTCCCTTCCCTTTTGCTCCTTCCATCCAGACATTTGATCCGTTAGGAAAGACGTGATTGTACCCTCCTGATCCACCATACTCGAACCACTCACCGAGCCCTTGACAAGCATACACTACTGTCAAAGGATCCCATGAATACCGTGATCTGTTGAACCCAATATAATGTTCGAACGCCCTCTTTACCGGATCATTCATCGGGCCTTTTGTTGTTAGGATAGCACCAGAAGATACGGCCTCTCCAACTTTGGAGCCCAGGTACGTTATACGACCTGGCCAGGTGTTGACGACGTGAGCGGTCGCGAGAGGATTATCAGACCAGAAATTGAATTCGTATCCGGAGGGATAGTCACCACCCATGACGACTAGCTCCGCAACTTTAGCCTGAACAAGTTCAACGCCCGACAACATCGAGTACTTGTCCGCTGTTGAATTAAGGAGTATTGAGAGCTATTCAGGTTAATACTACCACTTTCTCATAACCTTCTAGATGAACGTGCGCAGCTTACATTTTCTAGAAAGCCGATACTCGCAATGGTCACGCTGTTGTCATCTTGCTCCGAAAGCACCTTCCGATACAATTCCACGGGAATCCAGGCATCTTCAGGTTTGAACCACGGTAGAGAACCACCGGACCAATGATAGGCCACCTTGCTTGTATACTCGCCTAGTTCATATGCCCAGTCATCAAAGAAAGTATCGTTTGTGATAGGTCGGCGGAGGCCAATGGGGATACTTGGATGTCCGTAGTGTGCAAGGAGGGCCGAGGTGGCAAGGGCAGAGTACGAAGAGGGATAGTTCACATTTACGGCGAGAAGAGAGACGCTAGGGTCAGTCGCAGCGAGAAGAAGTGCAGCGGCGTCACTGGAGAATGCAAATTAGCATCGATGCGTCATCAAGCAATAGTTTACCGCGTACTCAACATCGCTGAAGATATCCGTGTCAATAATCAATGCTTTTCGATCTGCAACTGCAGCTGAGCCGGAGAGAACGAGTGAGACGAGTCCAAGCGTGGGCAAGAACCGTTGTGCGGAGGCGAAAGTATCGAGCAAATATGCCAAAGCTTTCATTGTGAGGATTACTTAATGAAGCTAGGTGCGCTTAGGAGGATAGTGCAATAGTTGCAGAGACTCAAGTAAAAATAAAGCTGCAACACTGAAAAATACTATGGCTGTGTGAAATGCAAAGCACAGACACGCGGGGTGATTAAGGTAGCACAATGCATCATGACGGGGAGATGAACGAGAATAATAACCCGGATAATACCAGTCCTGTCCAGGACGATTGCGAGGTTCGAATGATATTATGTACACGTACGTACGTAAGAGCTTTATCAATGTAGCGGAGTAGACGATCGGGCGCCAATCAGAGTCGAACAGAAAATGCAACTACCCCGGGTTGAAGACCCACTTTGAATCTTTGAAGATTCGGCGGAACGGGATTTTGAACTCACAGCGCTAGTGGAGCTAGGTCTATCTACTTAAGCTCGGTAGTACTATGGTGGTACTGCTATAGACACCCCTGTAGGCGAGAACTTCAACAGCTACCTATGTAATATGCTTATTTAAACAGTCGATATGATAGTAAAGCCTCAAATATGCTACTGAATGACCTACGGGGGACGTAACTGAGATCTTCTACTTTGTAACGAAATTCAACCGTAAAGTCTCTTTGCTAGGTACAGCATGCTGTTCAACCCCACCGGCGTTGAAATTGAACGGCGAAACTAGACACATCCTGAGAGCACAGGTCGGTCCATGTGTTGACAACTTCTAATCCAGATGTAGAATCTATCTCGTGTTTCCTAGCTTTCCTGGCTTCTTTAGCTCCTTAGGTGATTTTTCTGCACTTTCTCCTTACATATTGCCTCCGCCCTTCGGCCGTTCACAAGATAAATACAGAGTATTCCTCGGTGTTCTCAAGGCCCTCACACTTGCTTCATAAATCTGACCCGACGCATCGTTGCCCTCTGCACTATCAAGTAAACGTAACCTTATACCACTACGTACATTATCAATCAAGCTTAGCGAATACAAGATGAAGGTAAGGCTACCACGCCTCATTGGATTTTTCAGCTACATCCAACTGACAATAGATTAGGGTCTCGGTGTCGCTGCTGTCTATATCATCGCTATCTGATTAGCTAAGCTCAATGCCTGTGCCAGCAGCTACAAATACTGTGCTTGCTCTGATAATGACACCAACAATGGGTTCGACTACGCTGCGACTAAGAGTAACTGTACAAGCATCAAAACTAGATATCTGAGGTGGTTTCATGAAAACAACGGCGTCAAGGGACGCTACTACTGCAAGACATTAGATTCGTCCAATTATCCGTGGAATAATTGCAAATGGAAAAGGGAGTGCAACAACGGCCACCCTGAGAACTGTTGGGGCAAGGTTCACTGGTAATGGCATCTGTCACGGTTTGGCTTGCAATAGCTAGGGATGCTCACGGCCATTCGCTAGGGATGTGCCGTCATGTAACAACAGGCCGCTTTCGATGCTCTCTTAGGAGAGCGGAGAGATCAATCAGGGCACAATTAACAGGCGCTCATTTAACGTATTCAATGTACTTTAAGGAGCATCCAAACACTAGCGTTTCTTACTATCTTGTAGTACTATAGAGAGCATTGAAACTACCATTGCCGTTGATCTACCTAGCCAACATCAGGCCAATTTTGCAGTCGCTTAGCACTCGGGAATACCTCCTACAGCAGGTTAGTATTTTAATGGATGATACTAATGACATCGGGCCGTAGACTTACCACTCCAGGTAACATAGTAAAGAGACACCCAGTTATTGTTCGCGACTCCACTTGCCTGGAGCTTACCCCAGAATCTAACGTAGACAATTAGTTACATCCCCCATCCGGCCTTCGGATCATTACGTACGGATTTCCATTGACGACAGTCGTATCCGTGTCTCTGAAGCACCGGATTTGGATACGTGTTCCACGTGAGTACTGGCCATCGGCCGTGCACGAGGTCCGCGGGCATTGACGATGCTTGAGCGCATCAGCCGTGACGGTGCCAGTGATAGCCCGCTTCTCCAGACTGCGGGCCTTGATATCCTGGAGGACGGGGAGCTCGCCTTCGACTTCTGGGGCAAAGAGCAACGCGCCTTCGGGTTCGGCCGTGGGGGCAGAAAGGGCCGTCAAGGGCAGGAGAGTGGCGATGGCGAAAGTAGTAAACTTCATGGTGAGGGATATGGAAGAAGCTGATTGCGATTGAGACAATTGAGAAAGTAATCGTCTGAAAGGTGGTGGTTATTTCCTTCTGGCAAGAATCAGCACTGGTTTTATATCTGCCATCGCCCCCCCTCTCTAGAAGTTGCTACTCTCAAACTGGTAAACCTCAGGATCAAGCAAAGGTCTCGAACCGCTTCAAAATACGAAGTTTACGAGCCCATAACACCTTGCAGCGGAGTATCTTATCCGCTGCGCTATCTCCAATATCACATTTAGCCTCAGCAAGTTTGACAAGGAAGGCTGGAGAAGAGGCGCCAAGGCTTATGCTCGATATTGGACCCAAGGGGGCCAATACTTCGCATTGCTCGTATACCCAGGTCCCATTGAACGACATAACATGAAATTTCCTTCAGCTGAATGAATCCTGGCAAGTGGCTGCAAAAATTGTTCCATTTGCAGCGCCTATACGGACCGGCAAAATGGGCGAGTCTATGAATGATAGTCAAATCATGGGATGGAACTACAAGACAATGTCGCGCATCCAGGCGGCTAGGCTCACTCACGTGTTGTTAGGCACATAGTTATCCGAACCTTCTGTTACATCTAGTTAGTACAAAAACACTAGCCGTAGGGGCTTTTACCGCCAAAACAATCTCATAACACGCGTAGGTGTAGGTGTAAGTCCGTCGTCCGCTAACCTTTTATACCTTCACTCTTTAGTAGCGCACATCTTGTAACTACGTAGGTACCGTGGTACTTGCAAGACCACTAAATAAACCACTATTCCAGTAACAAAAGATCTCAATTGTGGCCCAATGATTATTAAGCTAGATGGTCTTGGACTTCCAAGTAACAATGGCAAGCATCCATCTCTCAGCTAGTGTGATAAGTGAAGCGGTTATTAGATTTATTACCCCGCTTCGCGTGTTATTCATAGCGATTAGTGCCCCAAAAGTCTGCACAAGCTACCAAGGACATGCAAACTATTCCATTGTTAGACTCCATACAGTTAGCATCTGTACCAGACCGGAACCTTACGTAGTGCGATATAGATCCCAGCGATACTACTCAGCTCATGCAATACTACCTTGTTACTCCTCCAAGGCAGTAAAGCGATTGCTTATTTGGGCTCTAGAAGGTGGCACGATGTAAATACAAGGTCGCCGGATTGAATTCCGTGTCCAGGTCCTAAGCGTCATTTTTAAAAGACAGCAATGGAGTCCTAGCTACCACTTACTACATGGCATGCTATCCACAAGCTCATTGTGTAAAGTCCAAGTAACCCATTACACTCCATTGCTTCCTCAACTATCCGCGACAAAAAATCTAGAACGAAGAGATCAAACTTCCCACGCAGCTTTCGCGATAGCATACTCGCTGTACCCCTGCAAAGCATCCACCATCCACTTTCCCTCGGCAGACTCATCGCGCCCGAGTACTTGCCAAGCCATAAGAGCCGCCCACTGAACAACCGGAGAAGTAAACCCCGTATCGCCGCGATATCTTCTTTGCTGCAGATACCCTGGTATACTTCGTGCGATATCGATGCCTGTTGCATGAATGAGATAGAAGGTATCGCTGGTTTCCGTTCCCGGGAATCCTGACTGCGCGCGTAGCTCTTTAGTTTCTTCGACGATCTGAAGTACGTGGATCATGGCAGTGTTGTAGAGCATGAACATACGTGCGATGGAATCGTTGCGGAACTTGTACACCGTCCATAGTGCTTGCGGAGCACCTGCACAAATGGCTTCAAAGTCATCTTCCGTGGTACAAGAATTCTCCTTTTCGTTGTCCCATTTCTGTTTCCAGGTTTGGAGGAACGTAAGTAGTTCCCCGGCTTTTCTTTGAATTTCTTCGATCCTTTCTAAACACACGCGGTCATGCGGGCTGATTGTGCTGGGAAGCTCGTCACTCGCGGCAATCAGGACCGTGCAGTCTGCCATTACATCGTGCAACTCCCTTTCTTCTCTTGTTTCAAGTGAGAGAGGCGTTCGCAATACGGCCTTCCATCGATGCCTAGCAAGAATGGATGGAGATCTATTTCGCAACGAAGCAAGCAAAATCATGTGACGAACACCTTTGTACAACTCGAGCGTTTGGGTTGAAGCATATGCCAATGAACCGGGGTCACGAAGTGCTATGAGTTGCTCTAGCCCCAGCATATGTTTTAGCCAATTTCTGGGGCCACTTGGCAAGCACATCTCAAGCATGGCCATGATGGTGATGACGTTGATGATGTCGTCTCGTTCATGACATCCCGGAATACTGAGTGCTTGGTTCAGCTGCCGAAGTGCGACACCGTGCATGTCGTAACCCTTGGCGAGGATGCGAGCCTGGTGGTGTTGGGCGCCAAATAGTAACGTAGCAAACGTCAAGGCAGCTTGGTTGAACAAAGGATTGGTACCTGCACCTATGGTTGGATATCGACTAAGAGCAAGGTCAGAGGTCCGAAGTTGTTGTAGTCCCAGGTCAACGGGGCCATTGGGATAGAGGTATTGTCGCAGATGACATATATAGACTTCGTACTCGTTGAATCTCAACCCTATATGTTGGGGTGAAGACTGATATGGTGGAGAGACCGAAGCCAATTTCTCTACATCCTCTGTCTTCCATTCAGGTGTCGTAGTCACGTCTGTCGTTTTCTTTGATGAATGCTGCGTCCGTCTGGACTTGACAATTTTGCCCGTGACGAACACGAGTGTCCTGGGACCGTCGCAAGCGATACCCAGCTTTTGACATTTTTTACAAGTTGGCTGTGTCTCGTCTTGCGCAGATATGTCAGCCTGGCATTGCGGGGACGCGCACAAGGACATTGCTTACCACATTTGATGCGGCGTTTTCGGCAGTTCGAGCATCCTTTGGAACGGCCAGCTACATTGACCATCGGTAGTCATGGGCTTGATACAACGCAAACGGATATGGTAATTCGTACGAGATGATTGCAACCGAAGAAGGTGGGTTGGTTAATGCGGGCACTGATGCAAGTCAAGTCCGTTGAGTTAGGCGGCTATGCTGGGTGTAAGATGATCTCGCGCATTGAGCCGCAACAAGACTAGCGCAGACTGGATGCCTCATATCTCGCATCACGGGTCTACTTGGACACATGCAATGTAGATGATAACACAATTTTGTGTTGTTACAGGATGTTCGTTTCCGCGAAAAGAGCCGCAATAGGTAGGGTCTTCTTTCTTGTGCACTGTTACTTAAACATCATGAGTCGACACATGGATGGGGCTTTCTCTCACCTTCTACACGATATACAACATCCTATCTCCCAACAATCATCAGACACAATACTATCATCTTCACCAAATCATCTCGCCATCAGCCCTATATTCACCGACTCCTAATCCATCCCGCCCAAATTAAAAAAAAATGTCAATAGTAACAACCATCGACATCGCCTCACCCCCCTCGCAAGTCCGCGACAAATTCCTCGACTTCGCGTCACTATCCAAATGGCACACTTCCTTCTTCTCATCCATCGAACCACACGGTACCCTAGAGCCCGGACAAAAACTCCTCGTGCATTTTGCAACCGGTGGACAAAAAATGAACCCCGTGATACAAGTACGTTTTTTTTTTGCCAGAAGCACCCTGACTATATGTACTCTCGCTAACAGAATGTACTAGCAAAACACACCGACTACATTTGCATGGACGGGAAGCATACCATTCGTGTTCACGGGTACACATTATTTTCGGTTTGAGGAGAGTACAGCGGTACCTGGGGGTTGTCGCTTGACGCAGAGTGAGGAGTTTAGCGGAGCGCTGGGGTGGCTCATGGGTGGGAGCGCTGTAGCGAAACAAGTGGGGTTCGCCGAAAAGACAAAGAAGGGATTCGAGTTGTTCAATGCGGATTTGAAGACTGCTTGTGAGAAGGGTACCTGAGCCGAGAAAACATTGATTTCTTTTCTCATTTCTAAGAGAGGCTATCTTTCACTATAACGCACACGGGATTTGTTAACGGTAGAGGTAATAATTGGAGTCATTATAGATAGACTAAACTCATTATGTAACTTTTGATTGGGATATCAGGTCATAATCATCTAGTACAATATCATGTCAGCCATTTCTCATCAAGCTTTAACCATGAGGCCCCAGCCCTTGAAGGCCACCCGCGCACATGTAAGTAGTGCCGCACTACTAAACAGCAAACAACCTCCATATATCCACAAATCGTCGAAACCGCCGTGTTCCTGGATTGCACCTCCAATCGGTGTACCGACAAGCAACCCTATGGCTACAATGCCAAAGCTTTGGCCGAATCTAGTGCCGATCTTGTCTCGCGCGTCGGCACTGAGGTGTACAATAATGGTTGGGGGCAGGCTGACGAAGGAACCAGAGAAGAAGCCGTAGAATGCCATCATCACGATGATACCTGCTGAAGAAGAGACGGCCATGAAGCAAATGCAGAGAAGACCGGAAATTAGTGCGCAAGGGATTACAACATTGATTGGCCCAATCTTGTCAGACAACTATGCGCATGACATCAGTAAACGACGACTTGAGCAAAACGGAAAGGAAAAAGAACGTACCACATTGGGAAGGATTCGGCCAAACATACTGGTACTGTTCATGACAGCCAGCAAGTAAAACGCCAGCCCTTCACTCGTGATTCGCTCTTGAATCGCGTACACCTGTCCAAAAAAGAATGGCATATACAAACCCATGAAACCCAGAAAGAAACCCGTAACCTGCAGACTGTATGCAGGAATCAGGAAAGCACGCAGGTCAAGCAGTGAGCGCGTCTTCGCCGGCAACACGCGCACGCGCATGCACACATTGGGTATGACCATGGTGGCGAAGATGATGAAACCGAGGACTCTGGTGGTCCAGGCGAATCCAATTTGCGGGAGAAGTTTGTGAAACACAATGGGGTATATAACACCACCAAAAGAAGAGCCGGATGCAGCAATGCCAATAACAGTGCCAATTTTTGTACTGAAGTAGGTGGAAAGAATGGCCACGCTGGGCACAAAGAGACAGCCTGTTCCGATACCGATGCAAAAAGCCTGAGCAAGAAGGACCTGCCAGTATGCGTGGCAGAGACTCAGCATCATCTGTCCGAAAACAAGCAGGAAGCTGCCGACAAGGAGCAATTCGCGGAAATAGCCAGCATCGTAGATGGGGCCTGTAAGGGCACCGACCATCATGAGAAGAAAAGCCTGGATGGAGCCTATCCACGAGATGGACGATGCGCTTGAGTTTGGGAGGAGTGTTGTTTCGTAGTAGGCCTGGTAGGAGCCAAATGTGTTGATAATGCCCCACGAGTTGAAGAGCAGGAAGAAGCCACCGAGGACCTGGAGCCAAGCCCATAGACCGCCATTGGGGATTTTGGAGACATCGCGTACGCTTGGGTGGGCGGAGCGAACTGGTTCCAAGTCTGCTCCTGATTGTTCGGTGCTGCTGGACTCGGTCACGTGTTTTTCCTGTTGTGGATGTTCGTCTACTGCCATTAGACCTGAGCTGTGCACTGAATCCGACGAGGCAAGCGATGGCTGGTTGTCTGGCTTCTCGTCAAAGTTCAGTGATGGACTCAATGCTGGTGCAGCATAGCTGGCTTTCCCTGGTGATGAGGGTTTGGTATGGTCCATGGCGGACTAGAGGTGAAAGAGCGTAGGCGTATCGATGTCAATGGTATCACAGCGATAGAGATGGAATTTGGTTGCAGATATGGAGTAGTAGCGGTGCCTATCAAATAAAACAACCTGTCAACAAGGGCGAAGAGGTATTTCAAGTGTGGCCGAACCGGTGAGTGCATGACAGAAGGCAATCGGCAAGACAGTAGAGATGAGTAATGCCAACAGACTGGCAAAACAAAGTGGGTCGGGCGGCAACTAGGGAAGGAGCCATGGTTTGGGGAATGTTTCTGCATTTTGCTCGCGTCTCGCTGTAAGATATGGCCGAGGGCAAAGCACAAGGACATGCACAAACGCGAGCACCAACGCCACAAGCGCGGTGATTCGAAACGGGCGTGCGGCATGCCGAGTACGGACGGCAGCCTGCCGTGGTGGGGCATGTTACTTTTTTGTTTTCACCGACTCTCTTTTATCCAGATACTGTCTATGTATGTCCATATCCGAGCACATACTAGGCGAACCCTCCGCGGGCCATCTGTCGGCTAGCAAACGAGAGCAAAAGGGTCTCGGAAAGCACGTCATGAAACCATGTTGTGTGTCATTATTCCCGTCTGGAAGGCCATGATGGAATGACCCATGACCAATGGCGGATGACCAATGGTTAATTCCCGGGGCGCTCTAGCATAGCGTGGTTGGAGCATTCTGCCGTCCGAGGCACCCGAGGCACAGGGCGTCGGCAGCACAAACTGATTACTCTTCATCTCGCATCACGTGCCGTCGTGCTAGGTATTCATCACTTTCCTAACAAGATGAACATCCAAGGGGTGGGGAGACGATCCACCTCCACTTCTCCTTGGTTCAAGGCTCTTGACGTTGCACTGCAACAATAGTCGGTACTAAAAAGATACTCTTACAACCAATCAAATACAAGTCGCCAAAGCGACACCTACGATACACCACCTGCGGCTTACGACCCGCAGTATACGAGCAACTTTGTCAGAAATCCTCTCGACAAAGAATTACTCGCTTTTCCAAGCGGCCTATCGAGGCCTCAAGACTGCGTCCCTGTTTTTTGGCCTTTGCCTGGCCCGAACTAACCTCGCACCCAGACGCCATCCTTGAAGAAAGAAGAAGTATGCCGTACTATTTTTACAGAACACTGTTCCGCTAACAATGCTGTCGTGTTCCAGGGGGAATATGCTTCGTCATGTCGTTTCGTGCTTTTAGTAGGAAAGGCCGTTGATCAGCAACTCGTCCCTCATGTCCACGCAAAACGCCCTCAACGCTCGCTATGCTACATACTTTATAAAGATAAAAAACCACACGCCCAGAATGATCCTGTATTTCCAACACAAACTGGTGCACAAAAATCGCCTCGGTACACTTGTTCGAAATCACAACAAATCTGCTCGAGTAAAGGTATCGCAGCCCCCAAACAAAACAACCGAGATAATTACCAAAACATCCACCACGAATACTTTTATCCATCTGGAAGCCCTGTCCATGCCCCGCTACCACTACACTCGTCTGGCCGTCAGCCGATAGCCAGAAGGATGGAGCGGTGATGGTTCCACCTGCTCTACATTCTCTTCAATGTGTAGGTTGTTCAAGCTTGACATGGAGCTGTCTGGAACCTGAGTCGACTGACTTCGAAGTGCCTTCTGTCGCCGACTTTCCCGCTCATCAATGACATCTCGTAGTTGCCTCGCAACCTCATTCGGGCTAATCCGTTGGGCCGCCGCTTGGTTGAACAAGTGCTCAATCAGCGAAAGAGGAAGGGAAAGGAGAATAGTCGAGAGTACCAAGGTGGGGTAGCTGGATTGGGCTTGAACGTCATCTTCAGGTGGTGCATCGCCGAACCGAATTTTGCTCAATCGAGGATTATGGGCAGGCTGACGAGACTCCGCAGGCGCTACTGTTGGCAGACGTGGTGCGTCCTTGAGTTCTGGTGCAACTGCATGTAGCTTGAAGTTGACTGGGAAAAAGTATGCAATGAATGCAAGGGCATGGTTGATCAGTGCAGTCACAAAAGGATCGTCAACGTCGGTGCTCAGCGCGTATTGCAGAACGAGATCTACGGTATCCCATCGCAGCAGCATTCTGGCGGTATGAACGCCACGAGATTGCATACTGGGTATCTGTAGAGTTCTGGCTGCAGCAATGTAGCCCAAGACTTGCTGCATGCGGCGACGAGCTTCAGGCGATGGAGATGATACAAACGGCTCAAGTCCGTACAAAAATCCTTGAGGACGGATAAGCGGCGCGCCATACAAGACTCGCACGGCTTCTTCCAAAGAATCATGGGTTGCCAGAGGGTCCCGCGCAAGGATGGTCACTGGGCGCGCGTCCCTGTTACTATGAGAAGGTGCAGGACTGTGGCGAATAGCTTTTGCAATGACGGGACTGCGCATCACAACGATTCCGTGCACTGGTAGCGACAGCAGAATAGACTCAGGAGACCTGATGTGAAGGATGAAATCGGCAAGCTCGGCGTTGCCAAACTGCGAGGACAAGTAGCCTGCGAGCTCAAAAGAAGACTCGACCCGTTCCTCTGGAGGCGCATCCTGATGGGTAATTGGGTACTGATCGTCTACATGCTCAATGGTAGGCATTGTCTCGAATTGAACTTTGGTTGGCGACTGTGAATGGGAATTGAGGGCTCCATTTGCAGCTAGGGCAGCCTCTCGAGGAGAAAAATGGCCATTGTAGGGCGCTGGAAATGCCTGAGGGCCGTTTGAAAAAAGCGGGGCGTGATAATCAACCCCGCTCTGGTAGGCAGGGTCGGGCGGCGCAACTGTATGCGGAGGAAGGTGCCAGGGCGCTCCTTCTGGTGTGTACTGGGTGGGACCGGGGAAGAACGGGGTAAATTGCTGGGGCCCAAAGCCAGGCGGAGGTCGAGGCAAAGCATGCACATCGACATCAGGTTCGCGGGGTGTGATGGGAATGGCCGACGACTCGTTTGCACTCTGTGATACTACAGCACCGCCGCTCAAGTGGGTACGGTGCGTTGGAGTATACGTGGCGTCGCTTCCGTTGACGGGCGGTGTTTGGGTGCCTGCCTTGCTCGAAGGGACAAAGGGCGGAGGCAGATAGGTTGGTATGGTGAGTTTGCGGTGGGCGCCATTCACACCTGGCTTGGACTCAGTGCGGGGAGTGCGAGGTTTGGCGTTGGCGTGGCCATTGACCGCACGGCGTTGATTCTTTTCTACATTTGCATAGCTTAGTGCGTGCCCCATGCTGGCAGTAGCCCATATTGAATACCCACCAGAAGTGCCTGCAGATGGCGTATGTCCATTTGATAGCTCCCCAGTGACGCTATCCGACCGAGGTGCACCTGCTCCATCTCCAGTGATATCGGCAGAGGCCCTCGAATCGGGGGTAGGAGGCATGTCTGCGATGGCTGCTTGGTGTCCCTCTGAGCGTACATCAGACTGATGCTGTTGCTGCTGCTGCTCTGGTTGCAGGTCGGTCGGTGGCACTGGAGTGCCTTTGCTGGACTCTTCAGGCGTAATGGGCCTCGCTGATGGCTGGGCTTTGGATAGGCGGTAAGGAATTGCAGGTACGATGCGCGAGCCTGGGCGGCGGTGGTGCGTCTGCGCCGAGTGTGGGCGGGAGGGATCGGCCATGGTTGGGCGAAAATATGACGGAGACGGGATAGACACGGCAGAAGCGGCTCCAGGTAATTGCAGGCTCGCGGGTGATGCCAATTATCCTGGAGCGCCTGTGGGAGAGGGGAATTGTGTGGGCGGCGAAAGTAATTGCGGGGTGGGGTCAAGGGCAATTGGGAACAGAACAGATGGATGAGCCCAGGCAGAGCGGGAGACATGGCTTGCTTCCCCACTACCACACACCATCGCCTGTGCCTGCCTGCTCTTGGGGGATCGCGCGAGGCCCAAGCTTCCTTTGTCAGCCGCCGATGACGAGATGGGGAGGCACTGGACGACTATTACATACACCACGATTAGTCACTATGCCTCTGCCAACTACCATCCACGATGCATGCAGACACATACACACACAACGCCGGTGGCATTCGACGCATCCATCTATCCATCCATCCCAGTCCATCGGGATGCTATCTTTAAAACCATCGCAGAACATTTCTTACTACTACTATCATCTCAACTGACGCAACAGCGACCAAACTTCCAGAAACAGCAATCACGTGATGGACGTCCCCAGCAGACACAAATAACCTCCGAGTTATACAAGAGCGGCAATGCAAATGCATCCATCTCACCTTCCTCGTACTCAACTAGAAACGGCTAGCTCTATCACATGACAATCCCCCCTTCCTTGCGTGTACTACACACAAACACATGCTACAGCTTGCATGGCATGAGCGATACCATGGCCTTCACAAGCCAAATCCCCACATCCACGCCCATGCTATCTTCTCCGCGGTTCTCCCTATATTTCCTAGACTAGCACCCCCTCTTCTCGCACTACTAGCATGATCCTAGGACAAAAAGCACCATTCTCTTCTTGCGATAACATTCCTGCGCAGTCCCTTTCATCTGCGCATCGTTACAAAGACAGCGGCCACCCTTCATGGAGTTGGCTGCCCGGTCACAGCCCGGAGTATGAACTCACTCCCACTGGTACCTTGAATCTCCTCCCTTGCTGCGATACACCAAATCTGAGGCTGGCATAGCAAACAGGTTCAGCATCCTAGCAGACCCTGGCAATTCATCGGCATATTCACCATGGCATTCCAACGCATCGACCTCCAATGCCAACTTTCGGCGGCGGCGTAAACGTGCCGGAAAGCGCCACAAGGTCCAGAGAAAAAGTGCTGGAATTGTAAGGCTGCCAACAACGGAGAGTATCGTCGCACTTGGTCATGAGATCTCCACACTGTGTCTCGAGGATAAATCGTTCGCTACCGAGGACCCTCGAGGTCTAAACCAGAGTCGATGCCTCCCAGACGTTACCACCAGCCGTTGCTTTGCAATCAACGGGTCCGACTGGCCGCCGCAGCTACAATCAGATACACTACCCACCCCAATCCAGTTCACGAATCCACCGCCGCCGAGTGTGAAATCATGCGCGTCAGTGGAAACAACACTTGCCTCGAGTTTCGAACCGTCAAGCGTGCCACAAAAGCAACCACAGTTGTTTGACCTTTCACAATTCCTTGATTACCACGACGCCATATACCGTTGGCTGTCCAAATCTGCATTCTCGCAACCTTTGGTTACACCAGAAGTCTCCCAAGGTTCAAATAGTCTTGCCAATTCGGCACTGTTATTCCTCGCACAACAAGAGAAACCGGCAGCTGCAGCTTGCGGACACACCTTCAGGAAACCTTTGTCCCCCGTCCCCCCATCTGAAGACGCCTTTGACTGGCATCAGACAGTTCTAGCTACACTGGGTTTGAGAGAACGCCATCTCGTCACCACCCCCTTCCAGGCCCCTGGGTTGAAGCTTCCATTCAAACACTCAACGCAAAAATTCATGGACGCACCACCCATTTCCGTGTCTACCGGACATGGAACAAAAGATCACCATGCTAAGGAGACCTGTCGACGTCTACCGCTTCCACTATCATGCTTGCAAGCATTTGGGGGTTTCCGATCCGCATCCAACCCGTTCCTGTACGACAACTGGACGGTACCTCGGCCAACAATCCCATTGCCACTGCCTCTGTCGGTGCTCCATCCTCCTCAAAAAGCGTCTCCGATAGATCCATTTCGCATGGCTAGAATGGAGTCTCACCCATTTTTGCACAGCGATACGGCTTCCATGGGTCATTCAAATGGATATTGTCCTCTGACAGCAAGTTTCACATGTCCTTGTCTCTCGAAAAACTGGGAACCCAGAGGTGATGGCCTTCCATACCTATCCGGGCCCGCCGGCAACTTGAACATGCGACATGATAGTGGCTGCACTCTGCGTGTTGAGGCCATGTCAACGCCTAACGAATCAACGACAAGCAGATCCCCTGACGAAGTCCGAGCCCAACAAGTCGACTCCGTATTTGCCAATCGAAACCCATGGGTAAATGGACGCCTTCGCTCGCATCCTCCTATATCTAGCAGATACTGTCTGGACTACTGGACGAGGGTGGGCTCGAAATATTTGCAAAATGATATCCACCCCGCTTTCATAACTCCCAATCAAGAGCTTGAACCAGAGGAAGAATGGGTTTCTATTTCTCGAGAATTCGACCGACCCCCGAACGAAGACGATATAGATGGCTTTGTGAGCGTGGGCTCGGACGAAGAGTACGAAATGGTGCAGCGCAATACCACACTCTATGACCTCGACGGATGGGAATGTATCGGCCATTCTCTCATTGTCGAAATTGTGTCTTGTGACTTTGACGAGGACGATTATGACGAATTCTTGTAGAAAGAGATGGCGGGCTCGAGAGGCTAACATGGAAATGACGGGTGAGGCGAATGTCAAAAGGGTGGATACCATGGTGAGGCCAAGAGCATTGTCTACTCGAGATTGGACATGGAGAGGAGAGTATAGGAAGAATCAGTTGTGTCGGGCAAGTGCTCGTGCATGGTCATGGTTTAATTCACGTAGCCATGTCCTGCTTTTGAATAGTAGTAATAACACTTGAGAGATACTTAAAATTAACCATCTTTTCCTTATTCTCTTTCATGCAAGCACATACCTGTATACGTGTACATGTATAACTGTAGTTCGAGTGATAGAACTGACTAACAAATATAATGAAAATTGAGCAAGGTTGAGATCGCATCTGCCTCTTACGCTTTACACTACTGCTAGCAATAGCTTCTTGTACAGTATCATGAAGAACAAGGAAACATTGTTCCCTGCACTTGTAATTTCATGACAAAATGAGCAATGTATTAGAAAAGAGATTAGGTGAGCACGCAGGACATGTCAGAGCAGCGGATCGGTTGTGGAGACCAACGTGTGGACGGGTAATGGGTATACAAAATTCGTTATCCTGACTATGAAATGCAGATACCAACGCCCAAACAAACGGAAGATTCATCAAAGCTAAGCAACGTTCACATGACCGTGCAGCACGAGTTTTGCTTCTTAGCCTAATCAAATTGTCAGCAATTATGACCGTTGTTTCGGGGTCCTGCCAGAAGCTCACCTGGGTGTAGAACATCTTGCTCTGTGCACTCAGCCCCTCGCTCTTCTGGACCAAATCGTCCAGCTTCTCTCCACGCTCCAACACACTCTCAAGAGTCTTGTGTAGTACGACCTTTGTTTCGTCAAGCTCCCGCTGGATCTTGATTGTGGCGTCGACGGTTTCCGGGTCCTGGTACTTCTCCACGTATTCTTTGAGTTCGGGATACGACAATTTGGCGGCGTCGGTCGTGAAACCGCTATAGGCAGAGCGGGGGTATTTGGCGGAGAACTCGTCAAGGACCTTGCGGACAATGCGATGTGCGGCACTGCTGGGGTATTCATCGTCGGTCACGACAACAGCGCATATGGGGTCAGCGGAAGCCAAGGCGTGGAACTTGTGTCCTGTGCGTAGTGTTAGCACAGGGCGACCTGAAAGACGACCATACAGTACCATTTTCCAAGACATCCGTCATCTTATGTGGAGGTGTCCTTTTGGCAACCACGGCCGAAGCAAATACAATCTGCGCTCGCCGTAAGCATGTGCGTTCCCATGCGCTCTGTCTCGTGCCCGAGAGCATAGTTGGCGTGAAAGCGATTCTAACGTACGCCTTCTTTGACACCCTTTTGTACCCATCGGTTGATCGATTTGAGGTTCTCCGCGCCCGTCAGTTCGATGGCATCTTTGGTGTCGTTCTTGAAAACCTGCATCTTGTCAGCGACCCCGGGGGCGTTGTACGGCGGGCAGCGGTGAAGGGTAGGACGTACGCCAATGTAAACGAGCTTCATTGCGGCGATTTATTGCCTGGCGGCGACGATATTGTAGGTGAAGGTTTAGAAAAGAGCTTTGTGTGGAAGAGTAGGTGATATATGGTGCCCCGCAACAGTATACGGGGAGAATGCGATGTCTAGGATGCGCCTGATGTAGCGCTCCGTCCGTCTCATGCCCAAGGCGACAGGGTAATGCTCTGCTTATGTCATGGCGCCTGTGCAGGGGGTGCGGGGCAGGTCGGGCCGAGACCAACCGCTCCACTCCACCAGCGCCAGCGTCATCCCCAATCTCGCCAAGCCGTGAATCAGAGGCCACCACCTTTACTTCCGCCGCATCAAGCATGTCGCCCGCTGTTGAAGAAGCCCAGGCACAATGGCTCGAACAGCTCCATGCCATGCGCAAGGCTATTGCCGAGCTGGGTTTGCCGGCTGATGCTGAAGAGGCACCTGCATATGGTCATGACATTGATTTCGACGATGACGACGATTTCTCCGGAACTACCAGTGGCGAGGATATCTGGGACATCATCAGTGATGAATATGAAGAGGGGTACAGCAGCGACCATTTGGACGAATTTACGCAAGTGTCCGCTGCAAGCAATGCTCACGATGGGCAATGGCTAGCGGCAAAGTGCTCTCAAGTGGCTCGCAGTAGTTCTGGTCTGGACGCAGGAGCGCTCAAGGAACAAATAATTGCTATTTTGTCCAGCGACAGCAATGGTTAGCCTGGGTAGGACCGATTTCAACCCGCCATAAAAGCTAACTAGAAACAGACGAAGAATTACAAATGATGCTCGCAGACATTGTTGGTTATGGGGAGCTGGACCTCGTGGCTGACCTCATTTCTCACCGTCAGAGCCTTCTGCGGTCGCTGCGGGAACCAGCTGCTGCCCAAGGAAATGGTGTCATGGGCCGCTTGCAGACTCGTGCCGAGCGAGAGGAAGCATTGCGACGTGCAGATTGGGAGCACAAGAATGCTTCGTTGGCACCAGCCATGGATCGTACTGGACCTCAGTACCCTCATGTATACAAGGCTCATGACGCCGGGAATAAGCTCTCAGCTTATGGCAAGAAGTATGCCCTACCTCCAGACACGGTACATCGTGACAATAATCTTTATGAGGAGTATGAGATCCCAGCTGTACCGGTAGGTACAATCGGCGCAGGACGCAAGCTTATCGAGATTCGAGAACTGGACGGTCTTTGCCAACGCACCTTCAAAGGCTACAAGACCCTCAATCGCATGCAGAGCTTAGTATACCCTGTTGCATACAAGACCAGCGAGAACATGCTCATCTGCGCGCCCACTGGTGCCGGTAAGACGGATGCAGCCATGCTTACTATTCTCAACACGGTAGCAAAGAACGTCGTTCCAAATCCCATCGACGAGCCAGAGGCCACTGACTTCACCGTCATGGCGGAGGACTTCAAGATTATCTACGTAGCACCCATGAAGGCACTCGCTGCAGAGGTGACTGAAAAGCTCGGAAAGCGCCTCGCGTGGTTGGGTATAAAGGCGCGAGAACTCACAGGTGACATGCACCTCACCAAAGCCGAGATCCTCGATACACAAATCATCGTCACTACCCCCGAAAAGTGGGACGTTGTTACAAGGAAGAGCACCGGTGATACCGAGTTAGTTCAAAAGGTCCGACTCCTCATCATAGATGAAGTTCATATGTTGCACGATGAGCGTGGTGCTGTTCTCGAAAGCTTAGTAGCGCGCACTCAACGACAAGTCGAGAGCACACAGTCGCTTATTCGAATTGTTGGTCTCTCGGCTACACTGCCCAACTATGTCGATGTGGCTGATTTCCTTCACGTCAATAAGATGGCTGGACTGTTCTACTTCGATGCCTCATTCCGTCCAGTACCATTGGAACAACACTTCATCGGCGCCAAGGGCAAGCCCGGTACCGCTAAATCTCGGGAGAACCTGGAAAAAGTTGCATTTGACAAGGTTGTGGAGATGCTTAAGCTCGGTCATCAAATCATGGTCTTTGTGCACTCAAGAAAGGATACCGTAAAGACAGCCAGGAGATTGTATGACATGGCCATGGAAGAGCAATGTACCGATCTCTTTGACCCACAGGATCATCCCCGATACGAGAACGCTGTGCGGGACATGAAACAGTCAAAGGGCAGAGAGTTGAGGGAGTTGCTTGGAAAGGGAATGGGTACTCATCATGCTGGTATGCCTCGGTCTGATAGGAACTTGATCGAACGTCTTTTTGCAGAAGGCGTCCTCAAAATTCTCTGCTGTACCGCCACACTTGCTTGGGGTGTCAATTTGCCTGCTGCAGCAGTACTCATCAAAGGAACCCAGGTCTACAATGCCCAAGAGGGTAAGTTCACGGATCTCGGTATCCTTGATGTCTTGCAGATCTTCGGTCGTGCTGGCCGACCTCAATTTCAAGACAGTGGTATCGGGTTCATCTGTACCACACACGATAGACTCGATCATTACATGCGCGCCGTAACCGAGCAACAGCCAATTGAGTCGAGGTTCTCTAGTAGACTCATCGATAACCTCAATGCCGAGATATCCTTGGGCACGGTCACGACTGTTTCTGAAGCTGTTACTTGGCTTGGATATTCGTATCTATTCGTCCGCATGCAAAAGAGCCCGTTAATGTACGGAATCGAGTGGTCAGAGATACGTGATGACCCACAGCTAGTTGGAAGGAGGCGCAAACTCATCATCGACGCAGCGCGTACCTTGCAAAGAAGCCAGATGATCATCTTCAACGAGACCACTGAAGACTTACGAGCCAAAGATGTTGGCCGCATCGCGAGTCAGTACTATGTGCAACAATCAAGTATCGAAATCTTCAATGCGATGATGCGACCTCGTAGTACAGATGCCGATGCCCTCGCCATGGTTAGTATGAGTGGCGAGTTCGATCAGGTGCAATCACGAGAAAGTGAGGAGAAAGAACTGTCGGCACTCAAAGAAAACAAATACGTGATAACTGAAGTCAAAGACGGCTATGCGACATCACACGGTAAAACAAACTACCTACTCCAAGCACACATTTCCAGAGCGCGGTTGGAAGACTTCACTCTCGTATCGGACACTAACTACATTACACAAAATGCCGCGCGTATTGCACGTGCATTGTTCATGATAGCGCTTAATAGGCGTTGGGGTTATCAGTGCTTGGTGCTTCTGAGTCTTTGTCAATCCATTGAGCACCGATGTTGGTCTTTCCAACATCCTCTCCACCAATACGAACTTCCGCAACCGGTTCTGCGAGCCCTGGACCACAAGAATCCCTCGATACAAATGCTGAGGGACATGGATCCGACTGAGATTGGAGACATGGTGCACAACAAGAAGATGGGAAATGTGATCTCAAAATTGATGCAAAATTTCCCCACGCTAAGCATTGAGTCGGAGATTGCACCGTTGAACAGGGACGTACTTCGAATACGATTGTTTCTCACACCCGACTTCGTGTGGAATGATCGTCATCATGGCACTTCGGAATCATTCTGGATCTGGGTTGAGAATTCTGAGACGTCTGAGATTTTCCATCACGAATTCTTCATCCTTTCAAGGAAGAAGTTGTACGACGACCATGAACTAGACTTCACGATCCCACTTTCTGATCCGCTCCCGACGCAAGTCTATGTTCGCGCTGTGTCCGACCGCTGGTTGGGAGCGGAAACTGTGCACCCGATATCATTCCAACATTTGATCCGGCCTGACACGGAGAGCGTCTACACGGATCTCCTAAACCTTCAGCCTTTGCCAATAGCGGCGTTGAAAAATCCCTTGTTGGAAGAAGTCTATGCACAGCGCTTCCAGTACTTCAACCCCATGCAATCGCAAATTTTCCATTGCCTCTACCACACGCCTGCAAACGTCTTACTTGGGTCGCCTACTGGCAGTGGCAAGACTGTTGCTGCTGAGCTAGCAATGTGGTGGGCATTCCGTGAGAAGCCAAGCTCAAAGGTCGTTTACATCGCTCCAATGAAAGCGCTTGTTCGAGAGCGAGTACAGGATTGGGGGAAGCGCCTAGCAGGGCCAATGGGCCTGAAGCTCGTCGAGTTGACAGGTGACAACACGCCAGATACACGCACTATTCGAGATGCTGATATTATCATTACAACTCCCGAGAAGTGGGATGGTATCAGTCGTAGCTGGCAGACCCGTGGTTATGTTCGTCAAGTCAGCCTGGTCATTATCGATGAGATCCACTTATTGGGCGGTGACCGTGGTCCGATTCTAGAGATCATTGTGTCGCGCATGAACTACATCGCTTCACAAAAGAAAGATGGTTCCATTCGTCTGCTTGGTATGTCAACTGCATGCGCGAATGCATCAGATCTCGGCAACTGGCTTGGTGTCAAGGAGGGCCTTTTCAATTTCCGGCACTCTGTCCGTCCAGTTCCCTTGGAAATCTTCATCGACGGCTTCCCAGAGCAGCGAGGGTTCTGCCCACTCATGCAATCCATGAATCGGCCCACATTCCTCGCTATCAAGGCCCATTCTCCAGAGAAACCAGTCATTGTCTTTGTAGCGTCTCGAAGACAAACTCGTTTGACAGCTCGAGACTTGATAAACTTCTGCGGAATGGAGGATAATCCTCGCCGCTTTCTGCGCATGTCAGAAGAAGATCTGGCTCTCAATCTAGATCGCGTTCATGATGATTCATTGCGTGAGGCGTTAAGCTTTGGTATTGGTTTGCATCATGCAGGTCTTGTCGAGTCGGACCGCTCCCTGTCGGAAGAGCTTTTTGCAAACAACAAGATCCAAATCCTAGTTGCTACTAGTACGCTTGCTTGGGGTGTCAATCTCCCCGCTCATCTTGTTGTCGTTAAAGGCACTCAATTTTTCGACGCAAAGACCGAAGGATACAAGGACATGGACCTGACAGACGTCTTACAAATGCTGGGTCGCGCTGGACGCCCGCAGTTTGACGACTCCGGTATCGCACGAATTTTCACGCAAGACGCCAAAAAAGAATTCTACAAGCACTTCCTACATACTGGCTTTCCTGTCGAGTCATCATTACATAAGGTCTTGGACAATCATCTGGGCGCCGAAATCTCCGCCGGAACTATCGCCACCAAGCAAGATGCGTTGGACTATCTGACATGGACTTTCTTCTTCCGTCGCCTGCACAAGAACCCTTCGTTCTATGGTCTCGAGATCTCTGCGGAAGAGCACAACACAATAGCTGCGCAATCGATGGCCAACGATTACATGGTTGAGCTGGTAGAGACATCCCTACGAGAGTTAGACGAGTCGTCTTGTGCAGTTGTTGAGCCAACGGGCGAAGTCGATCCCACTCCCCTTGGAAAGATTATGAGTTACTATTACCTCAGCCATAAAACGATCCGCTACCTCGTGCAGAACGTGAAGCGCGACGCCACCTTTGCAGAAGCTTTGGCTTGGATTTCACATGCTACGGAATACGACGAGCTCCCCGTTCGGCACAATGAGGATCTCATAAACATGGAGCTTTCAAAAGCGCTGCCAATTTCTGCTGACGACTTTGGTCTACCGATGTGGGACCCGCATGTCAAAGCGTTCTTACTCTTGCAGGCTCACTTCTCGCGGATTGACTTGCCAATCTCAGATTACGTGGGAGATCAAAACAGCGTTTTGGACCAGAGTATCCGTATTGTCCAAGCTACGGTTGATGTTCTTACTGAACTTAGCTATCTATCTTCATGTGAGACCGTCATTTCCATTCTGCAAGCCATCAAGTCAGCACGTTGGCCTAACGACGGCCCACTGTCCATCTTTCCAGGCGTCAATGTTGAGAAGGAAAAGGCTCGTCTCGAGCATCCAAAAGCCAAACCAAAGGCCCTGGTAGAAGTCACATCTACTGGCACAGCCGATCTTGAACGCGCCGGGAAGTTTGCAGGTGTCTCGCATGGTGGACTGAAACGCTTCATGGAGCCTGTATCTCGCCTACCTGTCCTAAAGCTTGACCTAGGAAATGTCAATGCCATTACTCTCGAGTTCAAGGCCACGCGTCAAAACTCAGCGAGAATGCAACAGGGAGGCGTGCGTATATATGCACCGCGCTATCCCAAGCCTCAAACCGAAGGGTTCTTTGCCATCATCTCGTACTCAAGTACTGACGAGATTGTTGCGCTCAAGCGTGTCAACTGGCCTGACCCAGGCAAGAATGGCGGTAACAATCGTGGAGGGGCTGGCAAGCAGCCGATGGAAAGTGCCGCACGCTCTCTTTTGCAGGCAGCAGTTAAAGTTTCACTGCCACCCGAAGCGCAAGGCAAGAGATTGGATATCTCAGTGCACAGTGATTCTTATCCTGGGATGAGATGGGGCATTGAGGGAGTGGAGATTCCCGAGGCCCCGTTGGTGGACGCATATGGCAAAGGCAAAGAGAAGGCGTAGTTTTTGAGATGAATAAAGACCATGGTTCGAATATGTAAGTAGACGAGAAATCCGATTCAAATGAAATCCCCTACGCCCACTTGAGTCATGCAAGCTCAAAGGGTTTAGAAACCGGACATAAGAACGCCATTTTTGACTGGAAAGCATGATGTTCACATCCGACTGCTTCGAGTTTTGCAAAATTTCATGTTAGTGATTTTTTTGAATGGAATACAAGTGAAGCACATGGAAAATTGGGATTTGGATGGACAGATCGGCACGTTTGCATTGCGGTAATTATACGAGCCGGGATCTGGAGCTCGGACTGCCGAGATAGCACCGAGGACAACATGAGCCATGCAAGGTGAAGGATCGCACAAGTGTTCGTGTGCTGAGATGTATCCATATGGCAACATCATGCAACGGTTTGCGACCTGTTGCTCTTGCATTGGATGTTCTGATAGAGGGGCCCGGCCAGAACAAGAGGCATTGCGACTATGCCGGTGGGTAGTGTGCATTTATTTCCCGATCATTGTGCTTGAACGGAAGCATTCAAGGTCGCGTTATTGCCAAAGCCAGCTTCATTTGCGAGCGAGAAGATCACAAAATCCGGCACTTAGACAGGGTCGTGTCTCGGCCGCACATATGTTATACCGTCTCACATCATCAAAGAGATTACTATGGAGCAACCTCATCATCTCATCATCTGTAGCGAGAGGATTTTACATAATGCATCTCAACACGAACGAAGATAAAATCTTCTGGGTCAGATTCCAAAGTCTGTATGCTCGACTCCCATATTTGGCTGATCGTCAGACTGCTATGAATGCTGTTCGTCCACTTCCAGTATGGTGAAAGTGTTCTTTTATTGGCTGTCTAGAATAGGAAATATGACGTAGCACATCCCTTGTCTCGTGGTGTGTTGTATCTGCTTGTAGTAGCATACATGCCACGACCTTCCCCATCGTAATACCCCGCGCCTGGCACGGTTCCATCGGAGTGGCGATAGTTTCATCGGAGCGGCCATAAACATTCGCATTGACTGTCTGAAATGACGTTGCTCCTGGCCAGCAGCGCCCAACTTGGACCTCGGACGGGTCCTAAATTAGACGGAAACTTTGCTGTCGGCGTGTCTCATGTGAGTAAGACTCCGAAAGCTACGACGGTGGATCCATGGTATGAAGAATGAGTTGACGATGAAAGGAAATGCGAAGACAACAAGCACCATTGAAAAGTGCATGTTTGCAATGGAGATGTCCATAGCACTAGTGTGATTGGCAAGGTGGTTCTCTGCTGGAATTGAATGCAGGGATAACGAGCCTTCGGATATGTAGCAATGCATTGGCTTGAGCAAGATCCTCGTCAATAATACTTGACAACCTCGTATCATGACGAGTGCCTTGCCCGGGTGATCGGCTTGAGTAGACAGTAGAGCCAATGGGACAATTTTGTCTAATAATAGTCCAGTTTTTCGGTTGCTCGGGAGAGTTTGTCACCGCCACACTAGCTCCGCTTCTCCCTATCCTGGACCTGCGCGTCATGGCCTCCTCACTCCACTCAAGCTTTGCGGTAATATACCAATAATGCTGGGGTACTGCCGGAACACGTGAGATTCGGTGATTGCGATACTATATAATGGCTTGTCCTGGTTCTCCATGTTCACCGCTCACCACCAACCTCCTTCCTAGTACCCCTAATTGAGAATCCCATCAAGATGATCGCTAATAATCTTATTCTCCTCTCCGCATTGGCCGCCAGCGCTGTGGCTGCACCAAGCGGAGTCGTCAAGCGACAGAGCAACGAGGACAACCTCTGGCAAGTTCCTGTCAGACGTGACCCAAAGGACCCCAGCCAGGATAGGTGGACGCAAATCAACTCTGTCATTACCCCAATCGACAAGGCGGCAGATGACAACCGTAAATTCTCGTACTACCCATTCCTTTACAACATGGGCGGCACCCTTTTCTTGCTCTTCTCTGGCGCTCCAAAGGATGTCGATGGCATGGGCCAAGATGTGCGAATCTCTTACTCCACAAATGGGAAATGGAGCAAACCAGAGGTTGCCTTCCCCCCAGCTCTTCTCCCAAACCAGACAACGATCGAGACCTCGGAGTACTACTGCAAGCGTGGCATTCCTCAACGAGCCTTGCAGGCGCTTAGCATTGTCTACATTGGCGGAGGCGAGTCTGATGCGACATACTATGCGGTTGCACAGTCCAGCGACAACGTCTGTCCTGGACACTTTGAACCAGCCGGTCGCCTCGCCCGTAAGCTGAACCGCGATCCTTTGTCTGGTAGTACTTTTGCAGGCGAACCATGCTGGCTCGACTTCACTGAGTATACCGGCGATCACGCATGGACTGAGACGGTCTACGGCGAAAAGTACAAAATGAAGGTGTGCGAGGACAAGGACAAGATCATTGCTGCGTTGAAGAACCCACAAGCCGTGCCGGCTCAAGCGACATCTCTCTTCAACGCACCCGTTGTCGCTGCTGATGGCAAACACAACGTCAGCTATCCCACCAACGCAATCTACCTTCCGGGCACTTCGGATAAAGGACGTTATATGCGATTCTGGGCTGATGTCTCTGTGAGGAACAAGACTGGCAACGCCTTTGTTGAATACACCAGCGATCTCACCGGCAACGATTGGTTCCCCGCAACCGATGATGGCTCCAAGATCCAACAGACCAACATCTACAGCTCGTACAAGGCCTGGTTCGGCAGCAGTGAAGGATCCGTTCAGCGCCGCGTATACATCTCCAACAGCGGCATGAACAAGGATTCCTCCCAGGAAATCCTGACCCTCGCCACTTCCACCGGCAACGACCTTGCTTTCCGCAACATTGGCATCCTCCGCAGCGACTCCCAGGAAAAGGCCCCCGTTGGCACGCGCCCCACTGAGGCCTCCGGCATCGCGGGCTTCTACTGGCCCTCGGCCGTCTTCCAAGGTGACAAGTTGGTCGTTGCCTACAGCGAGAACAAGGCCAATATCCAGGTCTCCACCATCAACTTTGCTGATCTCCCTTGAAGTGTACCTGAGTCACGCTCTTTTTTTTTAAATGATAATGCAGTACCTGGAACACCAGCAATAAAAAAAAAGTCTAACGGTGGTTGAGCTTGATTGGCTTTGCTATTTGTACATATGTAGATGTTTTCTCGTGCTAGTCCTGGACTGCGCTAAATATACATATCCACCATCCCTCCTTTTTTTAAAAAAAAACCCTTTGTGCTTGTGATTGGTTGTCTTGTTGATGTTTAAACCAAACACCATATATAAAGTACCCTGATTCATTCCGGAGGGTACATGTCCTCGGATTCTAAGAGATGTTTATCTATACTTCGGTTTTGATACTCTTCTTATACACGAGAAGGGATATCAATACGGGACTTCAACTTCACGTGCAATATTCAAGACAATATACTCTTGCCAATCAAGATTCCCATTCCATCTAGAGCACAACAAACAACTCTCTCCTTGCCATAACCACTCCCCCCCCCCCCCCCCCCCACCTCACGTCTATCTTCTAGATTTCCCACATGATATCCTCAACACACCCTACCTCCCAATAAACCTCCTCTCAAGCACCCTCGCAGGAATATAAACCAAAGCCGTAAGCACAAGCGTAAACTCATTCCCTATATCACCTCCGCCCCCAATCTGCTTCGCAAGCGGCCCCACAAACCACGTCTGCACCATGCCCATAACCCACGCCACGGTGCCGAATCCAAACGCCGCGCCAGCCGCGAGTCCAAGAGGCAAGCGCGAAGGATCATTCCAGGCCTCGAGATCGTAATTGGCAAAGTTCATTTTGCGAAAGATGACGTGCTCGCTGCATGTAATGACAAAGTACTGCGTACACCAGTAACCCAAGAGACTGAGGAAATTCTGCAGATAGGTGCTTAGTTTTGCGCGGCCGCCGATGGCGAGACCGAGAATGGCGGCGAAAGAGAGGATAACCCATATGATGCGTGGGATGCGCGCGAGGGGCCGGGCAAACTGCTGGCAGGAAATAGAGGCGCTGTAGATGGAAATGACGTTTGTGTTTATGCCGGAGAGTACGAGTAGGGTGAGGATGAACTTTGCGAAACCGTGGGGGTGCAGCACGGTTTGTACAAGGAAGCCGAGGCCTTGGGTGCGGTAAACGGTGTTCCAGTCTGGGCGGTTGTTCAGGCCAAACGAGACGACGATGCCGGCGCACATGCCAATGGAGGTTGGGACGGCGACGCCGAGGGTAGTCAGGATGAAGACTTTCCAGCGGTTTACGTCGACGGGGTAGTGTACGTAGTAATCTGATGCGATGACCTGCCAGGAAGCGGAACTGCCGTACACGATCGCGAGCAAGGTGAGTACGCTGCTGGCAAGTTTTGCGCCTTCGAGTGTAGTCGCGGTGCTGTTATCCGTGTATTTTCCCGCTTCCGCAAAGATGATGATGAAGATGACGAAGAAGACGAACCATGCATAGCGCTCGTAGAGGAGGACGGCGCGAAGCCCCACGAACGAAATAACGGTGGATACGCAGACGATTATGACGATGCCTACTATCAGCGATAGGTGGCCGTCTGCTACAGCCTCGAGCGCCAGACCGCCTGCAATACATGCTACTGCTGCCCAACCAATCTGCTGAATAGTATTGAGAAAAGCAATGATCTTGGTTGGCCACCAACCAAAAGAATAGCGAGAGATGGAAATTTGACGGAGACCAGTCGGCGCTCCAAACGTTGCTGCAAATCCTGTTGCCGCTCCACCCAGGAGAGTTGCGAAAAGGGTGATAACAACGGACTGGCGGAGTGCTGTTCACATACAATCACACATCAAATCAGCTTATCTTTTTTTCTTTCAGTCCCAGGGAGTTAATTTGAATGCTTACTCAACCCAAGGTCATGGCCCAAGAACCCGATTGCAAAACACGACGTATTCATTGAGCCCGACGCCCATATGAACATCATGTTGAGCTGCTGATGCCAGGGCACATAGTGCTTGTCTTCAGCTCTTTTCCTTGTGATTGCCTCGGCCTCGACGCCGAGTCTAGCATCTAATCGCGCTTCAAGGGCAAGCAATCTGGCTAAGATGCCCGTCTCTGGTTTGTGGGTGGCAATGTCAACGCCATTGTCGCTCGACACGCTGGTCTTGTCGAGTGCCTTTTCCGTATCCATTGCGGGTTGGAATCAGCGTGGAGAGTTCAAGGCGCAAAAGAAAGAAACAAGAAGGATACAACGTGCCGTTGCGTGGATGGGCACACGGGATGAGTTATTGCGTCCACGGGTGTTGCCGCCGCGTCGGCGTATTCATGGGTATATTATAGAGGAAAAAGACCGTTGCAGCGCCGGTGCGGAGTACAGAGGGGTTGATCACACCCATGTTCGACTTGGATGGCATGAGATTGGCTGCATGGTATTGAACGGTGGCTAGTACTAGAAAGACCTGAAAGATATCGGTAAGATAAGACGATCTGTAGTGATTTGAACGGGAATCCACGGTCACTTTTGGACGAAGAAAACCGGGCAACGTACCTACTATCGCTTTACTTTACTGACACTTACTAGACTCTTCTGCCGCTAAGCACTACTAGACATGAATGCGAGATTCCTAACCGACGATGGCGCATCAGTCCTTGTAAAGTGTAAGTTGATATAGTAACAATACTAATAAGTAAGCACGGCAGGTGGAGTGCTGGCCAACGTCCGCTGAGCCTCATTGGTGCCAAGGCGACAGGGTCGAAGCTTAACTACGGCCTTCATGAACGTGCCGGACGGACAACTAACCCGATTGGATGTCTGTCAACGATCAACTACTGTCGATCAAACCTCATTAGTATTGCTCGAGTGCAAGTACCCGTGAATCGCCGTGGCGAGGTGAGTACCGCAAACTCTCCTCATCAGATATGAGCATATTAGTATGCAAGGCGGCACGGAACCAATCCATTCTTCCGAAAACAACATTGCTCCCTGTGCCTTCATAAGTACATTGAATAGTATAGTACACCTTTATTTTCCCTGTCCTAGCATAGACACTATATCCATGCACTAGACATCTTATACAGCCGAGGAGGACTGCGTCATTGATTCCCGCCCCTCTCTCCACATCCTCGTCTTCTTGGCCAAGAAGTCCGCCCCCTTGCTGCTCAACGGTTTTGAAAACTCCGCTCGCTTGCGTGACAATCCAACCATGGCATGAGCCTTTCTCTTTCCCTTTTTGACTGATCTCGGCGGCATACCAGTGCCTAGGCCACGTTCCCACAGCGCATAGTGCACCACCTTGTCCAGACCAATCTTGCTTCGCTTTTCCGGCTTGGTTGCCTTGACTCGGCGAAGTTCGACATTGCCCAGGTTAATCAAATCACCTAGGTCGGCCTTTCGCTTCTTCTCGGCAGCAGATGCAGCTTCTCGCTTGGCCTTTTCACGCGCCTTCTGGCCTTCAACGTGGATAGCGGAGAAAAGGCTGGTGGGCTGAGGCTTAGCAGCTAGACAGAGGCTATTGTATAGGTCTCCAAGAGTGTTTGCCGAAGTCAGATCTGGGTCGGAAATGCGATAACCTGTAAGCTGGTAAAGACGTTTGTAAAGCTGATCATATTGAGTCAGTATCTTTTGCTATGTTGTGATCAGGAACAGCACTTACAGCAAACTTGAGGTCGACATCAGCCACTTGGATCTGTCGCCATTTTGTTTCCTCGGGCTTGACGGCAGATCCGCTTGCTCGAGCCTGTTGTACAGACCTCCTCAAAGCAGCAAAGTCCTCAGCCAGCCGCTGCGCTTTATCTTCCAGAATTGAGTGCTGTGTCTTACTCTGTGACTCCCTGACAGGCTGAGGCTCGGACTTTTGAGCGGGAAGCTCTGCCGAAGTTGAAGTTGAAGTTGAAGTTGTTGTAGGCGTGACATCCTCAACAACTGGCTTTTCGACTGGCTTGCTACGGGGTACAGGACGATTCGACATGAAGTCGAATGGCTTCTTCTCATCATCCATCTTTACCACGGCTGCCCGCTTGTGTGCTGGTGTGTCAGGGTACATGGTCGGAGGTTGCTCTTCTGTTGCGATAATGTCCTCGGCTTCGTCGACAAGAAGTTCGTCTGATTCCTCAAATGCAGGCTCCCAAGTTGGGGCGTTTTGCATAGTCTCTAGAAGCTGCTCGAGACTCTTGTGCTGAGGAAAAGCGAGGGCGAGGTCCCCGCTATCCGTCTTGACCAACTTGATGTCCTTGACCCAGCGTGGCGCATCGTAGATTCCGCGGTTGGCAAACTTGGAAAAGTCCATTTCGAGACCAGTCTGCTTCATGGCGTAGATTTCGGCGATAGCCTGGGTGAAGCGGCTGCGCAGATCGTTGGGACGGGTGACCTTTGTGTGAAGACCAAAGTTGTAGGCTGTATATGGGCGTTTCGTCTTCTCGTGTACGGTTTGTGCCATCATCAGATTCTCATCCTTGAGGGTGTATGGGGTGCCAGTGAGCTCTTCAATCTCGTCGGCCATCTCCAACGTAAGCGGGGTGTAGGTGCGCAGTGTAAGCTTTTCGAATTCCACAGCCATGTCCTTCTCCACCTTTTGTTTAAGCCACTCCTCACCACCAACACGCTCGAGACCACTAATGTTCTCCGATGGCTTATAGTGGGGGAAATCGGGCCCCTCATCGTCGAGCACCTCCACATACTCGCCCTGTTCCTCTGGTGCTATGCGAACAGGCGATGTCGGGTCGTACGGGTCAACATGTGCGCCAATTGGCTCCGAATCGCCGAGAAGTCGCTTCTGCCATCGCCGCACAAACTGCTGGTGTTTCTTCTTGTCTTGTTTTCCGGGAAGGAGGAAGCAATTGGGTGAGGTGGTGGAAAATGCGGCGGCGGCTCGAATGTGTGCGCAGGGCGAGGCGGGACCGCGATAGGGCAGAGGCGACACTCTCTGGCATATAGATGCAGAGAGCGAATGTGAAGGGTCGGTTGCCCGCGAGGGGCGCGGTATTCGGCGCATTGGGGCGGGATGTCGAGGATGCAATTGATGCTAGAAATCCCTTCGACATGCAATCGGCAGCCCGCCAAGACGCCGAGATCTGGCCAATCACAACCGCCGCAGCCCCGAACTCTTGCACCATGTATATGTATAATGCATGACGCTCCCTTTCTCTAAGACATTTTGTTGTACTTATATTGGTAGGTTTTTTATACAATAACAGACACGACATCTGCCAAGGAAATCCTACTGCCGGGTATCATCTAGGTAAACTTCTTCACTAGCCATGTCGACCCCCTCTCGTCATACTCTGCCTTTGTTACAAGGACTTCCTTCATCAAGTCCGGCTGGCTAGCATAGCGCGCTCCTCCCAGCCATGTATGCTTGATGGGATCTTCCGCCCTGGCTACATTCAACACATACTCTACGGGTACCAATGCCCTCAACTCCGTCTCCAACCGCTCCATGAAGCCAGTGATGAGCGAGTTTCCACCAACAACAATTATGTTCGCTAGCAACCCAACTTTCAGAGCTTCCGGCAGTGCACTCAGCGATTCCATGACTGCGCCGGGAAGGCCGACCTCCTGAATGCCGATATCCGAGGGGTTGAACAGTAGTTCTGGCACGGTAAAGCGCTCGTTGCCCAACGGCAGCAAGTCTTCTCTCGGCCCCTGTAATGGTTGCAATCCCCGGCGCATACGTGACTTTGCCGGATCGTGAGGGCGCGCATGTCCATGTATCGAATTCTCATAGTCGGGCAGCACGTAGTCCACGACGATGCCCGAATCCAGCTCTCGTTTAGCTCCTAGTCGTCCTTTCCACGTCCGCTCGAGATCTGTAGCGAATTGCTGTGACGAAGGCACTACGTACGACACGGCTTCCTTGATCTCGTTCAGCAGATATGTCTCCTCCATCATGTTGTAGTGGCGGAGGGAAGATAGCTCCTTCAGGTAGTTGGTGAGCAACTTTCCACCGACGGTGAGCCGCCTGACAGCTGATTGTATGAGCTTGCCATTATAGAGAGGCAAGATGGTTGTATCTGAGTAGGAGGTATCAATGACCAGGACGCATTCTTGCGGTAGCGACGATAGCGGTGAGGCGGTGGGGCTGTTGTAGGCATTGAGTGTCGCGCCCACACATCTGTAATACGCGGCGAACTCGAATTGCTCAAAGACAATCTCGTCACAGTTCTTCTGCAGTTCTTTCGGACAGTTTGGCTTCTCGGTCAAGAGCAGGTTTGTCTCTTTGGGGTCACACTATGCGCCATCAGCTAACACCGTCTCATAGTCGTTGCAGGCGTGCATACCCACCCTTAACCCCTCGCCCGCCGTCTCGCTCATGAACTCATGCTCCCAGATGGCCTTCTCTGCCTCCCAGTTGACAATGAAGCCCTTTTCTACTGGTCGCCGAAAGGCCAGCTCGCCAAAATCTTTGCACGAGTCCAGTTCGGCGCCGACATAGGTGCGCTTGTCACGCGTGCTGCGCGCAATACAGTTGGCTATGACGCTGCAGTCGTCGTATGTAGGCTCCGTGCCTGTCGATACGAGACCGGCTTTGATGGTGTATGCGCCATTGTCTATGACCAGTGTCTTGTGTGGTGGTGCAGGTGCAGGCCTCTTTGAGCCTTTGGGTGGCATTGTTCGAGTGACGGCGGTTCATCAGTTTGCGCGCCGCTGCCAGAAGTTCACATGCAAGCAACGCCTGCTCACGTGCTGCCCCACCCCCATCCGAACATCACGTCCTTGGTCACGCAATGTGTTCTGGCTTCTTAAAAGTCTCGCATACTATTCAGTAATATCATGCTATACCCAAAAGCAAAATAAATGACAAGTCCGTTCAATTTGAACGCATGTAGGCGCTCAAACAGGAGCATAGGCGCGCAGAATAAACAACTATAGAAGAAACTAAAAAGCAGGGAAAAAAGAAAAATGTGTGTGGATTTTCACGAATTGAGAGAGATTAAACAGCCATCCGGAAACTCTAAAGCCAATCTCATCGAGGAAAGCAGAACAGGCATGTTGGAAGTGCGGAGTCCGCATGACGACACACCCCCGCACGCGACTTATTGCTTCTCTTCGTCTAACTCCACTCAGGGTACTCGTTTCCTTTGTTGAAAGACTTCTACTGACTCCGAATCATACGTTCATTCAACACTTCACGGCTACATGCCCACCAGTCTATGACGTCGATCACTCTCTTGTAATCACACACGCGACCAACTTCAAGTCGAATACCACCAACATTCACCCAAGACTCCCAGCCACACCCAACTGCCGTCTTCGCCATGGATGATGACTGGCAAGATGCCGCGTTTTCTTCACGCCACATGCACAATCGCAGAGGAAGCAGCGGTAAATCCAAACACAGCAGCGCCTTTGACGTCCGCAAGACATTCGCAAGTTACTCCGTCAAATGCCCAGCCTGGCAAAAGGCCTTAGCTACAGATGGTGATGCACAGTCGGACCAAGAAGCCTCCTTAGAGTTGTATCGGCTGACCGAATCCGGCGAGGGCATTGTGGGCGAACTCCTCCTCCCAGGTGTGCTGCGGTCATCCGTCATATTAGCCGGTAGTCGAGACAGTCTACGACGAACTATTGCGGATCTCGAATCAGGCGAGGATGCGTCGGAAGAAGATGACCAAGAGGGACAAGGCGATACCAGTAGTAACACCGAACCAGAATCGCCGGCGAAAACGCGCTTCGACACATTTGAGAAGAATAGTTTCCGCTCTCCCAAGTTTTGGTTTCGCTGGAGTGGCGTACCACATGGTGCTTCCCACTCAACTTCGAAAGAGAATGGTTCTTTTGAGTCAGATCTGGGATATCTTGTATTCTCTGGGAACGATTGCCGAAAGTTCAAAGGCACTATTAATTGCGCTTCTTTGAAGTGGAAGAACGTAGCCATCACCGGCCATAAGATGATTGCGAGATCAGAGTCGGATACCCAGGTCACATGGGGCAAAGATGAGGTTCCGATTTGAGGAATCTTGATCATGGATTTATTTCGGTAATCTAGTCACCTTCTCTCTACGGTAATGGTAATGAAATGATTCGATCTGCAGCAATGTTCCACCATCAATCATACCAGTCTGCATTCTCGAAATTGATTTTCTTGAGTTTGTGATTTCCATATCTTCACACATCCGAATAACTCGAACCCATTTATCCAAACGTGTCAGTTGTTTTCTGGCAGCTAGAGATTCATATTCGACATGCTCAGCTACGAACACAAAAGAGAAGCCTATATGTAAAAGGACGCAACAAAAGTAACAGCTGTATACAAAAACATGATCAATGTCATATGATCACTAAGTCTTCCAAACCTGGTTCTCTTAGGGTTCAGATACTCCTCTTTTGGATATCGCACTCCTGTTTTCTCATCCATCTGCAGCGCCTCATCTGTAGTGACTTGTACTGGTGGCCACAAGATATAGCTCACAGGAATCCAGCAACTGATGAACTGACCCAACCACCATACTGGGGGCCACCCAACTCTCGTGAGCAGGAATATCCATTGATCGCGGCCTGACACCAAACGCTGTTCCAGATAAGCAGTGCCAATCCCGGCCGCTGGATCGAAACAGCGGACAAAGTTGAGTGCGACACCGAGCAAGCAGGCCAAGATGTAACAGAAGTGTATCCATATCATCTGCTGCAAGAAAAGTGCGCGGAAACGTCCTACGAAGCCCGAAAGATTTGGTCGACGCTCTTTGATCAAAGCAGACAAACTCCCACTTGGCATGAAACCAGGCGTTGTCCCACCAAATTTATCTGGTAGAACGAATCCGCGAACCATTGCGAGCGCATAATATGGCACAAGCCAGATATCCGCTTGATCCCAGCGCATGGCATCTCTGTAACCGACAAACAGCGCCAAAATAGCTTTGTGCGCAGTGTCGGAAAACACCCATAAGCCGACGAGGCGCAGTAGCCAAACTAGCTGCCAGCGTTCATGGTACACGACAAAGGGGTAGCCGGCGAGCAGGGCAACAAGGTTTCCGACGAAGCCAATCCAGGTCAAGGTGCAGTTGGCAAGAGAGCTTGCGCCGAAGACGAAGCCAGCGAGGCGTTGGCGAGCAGTACACAAAGGGATTTTTGGGCCCCAGAGGCGGAAATTTAACTGTTGACAATCAGCTTTTCTTCTAACATCATGCATATTCGACATATAAAAGAATGTGCTTACCTTGAACGCAGTCTGAACATTGCCAATCGTCTATCACAAAAGATCGTCAGCAAATCGACACTCAAGATACCCGCATATCAACCACTAACCCATCTCGTTCGCTGCTTGATATGTCCCCGCAACGTCTCCGGCATCTCCCCACACTGCATATACTCATCCACATACGCAACCTGCCACCCCTTCCCCAGCAATAACGAACTACACGCCGTATCCTCGCTGATCGAAAACGCAGGAAACCCGCCAATATCCGTCAACGCATCTCGTCGGACCAGGTACCCGGACCCCACGCAATCGGCTGCTCCCAGGGCGTCGTGCACAGTCTCCGTTACAGAGTAGAAGTAGTCGAGATCCTGGCGCACGTGATCGTTTTTGGGTATGTTCCAGAAGTTTTGCGGCGGACATGCCATGCTCATCTTGGGGTCGGCGAGTAGATGCGGCATTAGCTGGCGGAGCCAGTTGGGTTGCACAATCATGTCGACATCCAGACCTGCGACGAAGGGTGAGGGTGGGTCGTTGAGTTTGGCGCTGTATTGGAGGCCGTTGTTGAGATTACCCGCTTTCTGAGATATCTTCATTAGTGGTATAAATCTCAAAGGATTGTTTAGAAACTCACATAGTCTGGGATCTCTGGAGGCGGCCGGCTGGTGTAGTGTGCAAAGGGATATTCCCGCTGCAAGTGCAGTATCTTATCCTGAAGTTCTTTGCTACGACCATCGTCGCATAGAATCACATTTAAACGGCCTGCCGGCCAATTCGTCTCGCATGCAGATCGTACGACATTAAGAATGGTATCGTGTTCCTCTCCACAGGCAGTGATCAGGACCGAGATGACGGGTACGTCTTCGCCTTCGAGAAAAAGTTGGGGTCGACGTGGACGTCGGGGAACTAGCATGCGGTTAAGGTAGAGAAATATGGAAGGTATGTATTGAAAGAATTCAATGCCGAGAAAACACCATGCGAGGACTAGCTGCCGGTTGCCTTGAAGGTGTGTGTATACGACGCAGTAGACTCGAAGGCAAAAGTATAAAACGAGGGCTATGGGTGCTAGGAAGCCCGTAATGCAAACGAGTGGCCAGAGAGCATCTGGTGCTGCAGCCATTTTGGCGGGCTAGGGCAGCGGAATGGAAGAGATGGGACAACGAGCAGAGCAGATGACTGCTCCTCTAATCCAGCCCCAAATCCACAAGGCCAGTATAGATATAATCTCCACTAACGTCTTATTGTTTTTGAAAATGATCCTTCAACCCTCTTTCTCCATCCTTGCAGTTTTGAGCTTATCACACAGTCCATCGATCGTGAGCATGGATGCAAATGTGAATTTAGTGATCGCCGCCAATACAATGTCTACAAATTAGACACCCACTAACAATTTCCAGATCGGGGTACATACTGGCTCTTTCCGAGTGCTCCAATGATGAAGACTCTATCTTCATTTCTTCATCCCGTTGTGACACTCTGAAAGCTGAAACTAACATGTGCAAAGCCAATACTCCACAGCAAGTAACGCGCAGTTACATCACCTGCAAGCTCCAAAGATCACTTCCCCATATAAAGGCTACCCTCCTTGGGGTCCCGGCCCAAACAAGCAATACCCTTAAAAAACCCTAATATTGACGACATGAGCCAAGAAGAAGCACATCAACAAAAAACAACCTATCCAAGGCGCATACAAGTCAACAAAAAAACGCCATTCCAAAGCACACACCAGTCAATGATGTCCAACGCTTTTTCTTTCTAGCCCCGAAATGCTTGCGGCTTGAAAAGCCACTGCTGCAAAATACGAAGATCGGTTCTCAAAAGCAAAGAAAGAGCAAAGTCAGGCTCCGGAAGCGTCGATCGCAACGGAGCGAGCCGAGATCATGTCTGAAGCTATGACCTCATGCTTCCATGGCTATTGCGTTAATTTCGAGAAGCAGGTGCTCAGGGCGCAGGGTGTGTTTGATCAATAGCAAGCTATAAGGCCTCATTGAACACAGTGCTAAAGAGCTGTAGAGTCAATGCTTCGCCAAGGAGCAACGAAGATATGAGGTGTTCGCGAACATGAGATATGAGGGTCGGGACACGACTCTGATGATTCTCAGGCTTGAGGACGATGCCTTCTTGTCCACCTTTCTCCAACGACACCGCTGGGAAATTCAACTTCACCCCTTGAGCGCCCGGTCTTTCATCGATGATGTTCGCATTGGAATCATTGCTTCCACCAACAAAATAGCCGAGAAAAGGTCCTTTGCAGCAGTTCAAGGATAGCAAAAGTTGAGGTAAGCCAGTGCACCCACAACAGCAAGACACAGACCTACTTCGACTCGGACATGGAATGCTAAAACACCCCAGTCTATAACAACCACCTTGCTATATAGAGTATGCTCCAAAAGACGAAGCACAAACACTGGTTATTTGAATCTTTCCATTCTAAGATTAGCTTTTTGTTTCTGTTTTTTTTTTAAAAAAAAAAAGTATAAAAGACCTGCTCCACCCTATTCCTTTGTTTAGTAAAATTCACCTCCCGTATTGCCCCAATCACATACAAGGCTTATGGGACTAAGATACCTACTACGCACCCAGCCTATGTATAACACACTCCCCAGTTCAAAACGGTAGTTCTACATAGACCTTATCATCGATACCAAAACGTTCAGGTTGTTGAGGAAGTTCTGGGAGGCTGGCACACGATGTGTGGCGCATTGAACAACTACGTCAATGACAAGACTGCACAGCGTCTCACGTTGAAGCCTAGATCTTTGAGTTTGTTATCCCGACATTAGATATGAACGTTTGCATTGGTCTGCTATATGACTTTGTAGTAGAGTAACAAGGCACTAGTTTATCAAAATGAAGGGTTTAAGCGTTCAAGTGCCACTGAGTATGGAATCCCTTTTTTTCTCAGAACACGCGTAGTATCTTGCTACATTAACTCCTTATCAAAGTGGTCCATCACAATGGCTCCAGCATGGGCGTCAAAATAGGTGAGACAAAGCACAAGCTACAAAGATATATACACAACGGCCCCAGAACTATCATTACACCGCGTCTTGCCCATGTAATTAATCTAGAGCGACCTGGCATGTAGCATTTGGCCAAGGAGTCACATCCGCGATATTGATCCTGGCGCAATCCTGAGAAAACTGCTTCTGGATCTTATCCAAGGAGAGATTCAGGCCGTCCGTGTTCAGTAGGCAGCGGTCTTCGAGGATCATGCGACCGGTGAGCTTTTGGTGGTTGACAGTGATTGTGCCGTGGCAAGTGACTCTTGTGCCGCCTTCAATGCTGTATTGGGATGGGTCAATACTGTTGCACTGGCAGGTGGTGTTGGCCTATTTGGAGTGATTAACTCAGAGCTCATGTACTATTAAAAGTTGGGGAACGCACCGAGGTGATGCCAGCTAAGATGAAGATGGCGGATAGAACGTTGAACTTCATGATTGTGTAGCGGTAGGGCGGGAAGAAGGCCGTGGAGGCTTCTTCGGTTGAGAAGAGTGTACTAATAGTAGACGATGAGAGAGGATGGTGACGGTATATTGGTTTTCTATCTGTACGCAGGTCACAGGCGATATGAGCCCCCTTGGCGGTCTAATTTGCGGTCTAATTTACGGCCAGCTAAACGATACCGAGAGGAGAATAGGTTTGTTAATTAGAAGGCAATTTTGCCGTATGATTCCAGACCTAGCTGAAGAACTTTCAAAAACGAGAACGCTCGGTGATGGGAATGATCCTTCCGCCCAATCTTCTGCATACATATGCATTGTATCCCGTATTCACTTGAAAAGGTATTGTTACTCTCTCAACACCTCTGGTTCATGGAAATTCCAGATTTCAATTCTGGTGCTAATGCACTGTCTACTATCTCAATCTGGATAGAGCCATCCCCCACCCCTTATCGAAGCTCTAGGCCCGTAAAGGCAACAGAACGGAGAGGGGAGCGGTGAGCAGACTCCGAAGCTCTGCAAAACGATGGAAGAATCCGGTATGGGAAACACTACTATCCTGATCCCCTGTGATAAGAAGTGATTGCTCCAGATATCTCGTGGCATATGTTTCAACAATTTCCGTACTCAGCTTGGAAGTTGATCCCTCAGTGATTTTAGCAGTATCATCTTTGATTCTGCAGCCTTCACTGTTGATTCATGTGCCTGAACTTGTAAAGTATATCTACACTCTTCTTTCCCTGCAATTGAAAGACAGTGCAGTGTATGGGCCATCTAGACCGTCGTTTGCACGAGTCATTTTTCTTTGCAGAATACTTTTTGCTTCCCGTTGTAAGCTTGACTGGGATCTGCTGTCATCTGTAAGCCGTGTGAGTCCAAAAGCCAAATTTGCATTCAGACTCTTGAAAAACTTTCTCTAATATCGATGGACCGCTCTCTTCTAAGCTTACTTTGATAATAAATCATTTCAAGAAAACTCGGTTATGGACAAATGACATGATATAAATGTTTCACGTGCCCACTCTTGCAACAATCTTTTCATTGTCCCACTGCCTACGTGTTCCTGTTCTGCGGTAATTGACTCCAAAATAAGACCCAAATTCCTCGCTACTCTCTCATTCTCTCGACCAATATCACCGATATATGACCTTCCACAAAGCCACCCCTCCCCATTTTCGCCGAAACTCAAATCTCAATCTCAAACTTTCACACCAAACCAATCTGCTTTGTAAATGTATCGCTGACCAGAGTGTAAATGCCACACCGGAACAAGTCACGCCTTTTGTGTCCTAACAGAATAAACTGACATGCACTGTATCTTCCACTTTATCCTTGCTGGGCTATGGGTGGTCCTTCTTGGCTATGCGTTTACTATGGACAAACGAAGTTTGGATATTGATGTATTTCGATATCCTTTGTTATCATACAGGAGGCTATAGCTCTGATTACTCTTCATCTTTTTTTTTGTCATCTACCGGCTTTTATCATGCACGTAACAAGAAGACGAGTGAAGTGAAATGATCAATTTTCAACCACACAACTTCGCAGCGTAACTCCAAGCTCAAGCACTACCCTCACGTTTAGCTATTCTTTATTCTACTGAATCCCTTGTATTAGATGCGCCGACCTCACTTTTGCAGTGCCCTCAAGACAACATACATACCTATGACATGATTAGCAGCCACTGCTTCTATTCCCTACTTCACCATTCCCACCATCAAACCACACCACTCCTCCTTTCCCTTTCACTCCCCCACCCTCAACACTAACAAAACCCCCCAAAATCTATAAAAACACACATAAAAGCATCTAGACCCCCACCGCCCCAAACAAACCGCACCAGCAACCCCCCTCCCCCCCTTCCTTACGTAAGTACTCAAGAGGCACCCCTAGGGTAACTTTGAAACAATCCTCCCCCCGTCTTGAACAAACTGGCACGCGCTACTATCTCTTTAGGCATTGTGCCGCGGATGGACGAACAAGGTGGTTCCATGTGAAATTATGTACTCAGGGTAAAGAAGAAGGATATGCGGCATGAATCTATGAGAGGATAATGCATGGTGTTTGTGTGGTCATGTTTGGTTTGGCAGGAAAAAAATATTCGTGTGCGTCGTATGGTTCTTTGGACGAAGAAGAAAATGGATCACGAGGAGATTGGAGAGATCAAAAAGTTGTTTAACATTTGTTTGTTGTTTGTTTGTTACTGTTGATAACTTGAGAGTTCTTGTTGAACCTCTTCTGCCGTGCATGTTGTATGCTACGGGTAATGTCATGTCTTTTTTCATGATGATAGAGTGCCAGGGACAAGCACTTTGAACCCTTTCTTCGCTCTAACATTGCATGGCTCTTGGAATGTATATGTACAGTTCGAATGAGAATGTAATCCTCTGCTCTTCCATGTTGCTCTTCTATCCCCAAACCGGGCGCGTCTTTCCCCCTTTATATGTACCTCCGCCTTTTGCGAAAGGCGTGCTTTTTCGATACAGTGACCTTGTGGTATTTGGTTTGGCGTCGCGATGGTAGTTTTTGTAGAAGGCTAGCGCTGAGAACAGCTCAGTCCTCGCCGAAGACGATGAAGCTTGCCTCCTCCTCAACTTCCCAATACGTGCAGCTGCCCTCACTATCTTCGTCACTGTACTCGTCGTCAGATTCGACGTCTTCCCAGTCACTATCGCCATCGTCATCTTCGATGTCGTCGACTGTGTCAAGATTCTGGAATGATTCAAGCAATTCGGCGACCGGCTCTTCAGCACCAGTGACATGACAACTCTTTGCATGAGAGTAGTCTTCCGAGTCTTCTGAGATCATATCCTCGTCATCGTCGTCACCATCGTCGTCAACCACGGTGTACTTGCCGGGTTCGTAGCGCGGTGATCTCCGATGAAAGTACGGATTAGGTCTTCCGGGCTCAAAATCCGTATCTTCTGCAAATGCGACAGCAGAATCCCTTTTGGGACGCGGCCGCTCATCTACATGTCCTGTGGTCTCTGCCCAATACAGGTCTAGTGCCTTGGACGCGGTTTGTACATTTTCGTGGCTCTCCTCTGGATGCCGTGCTGACCATTCAGACTCTTGTGCAGCCATGTTTTCAATAACCGAGAGTTCTTTGAGTGCGCCTATCTTGCCTTTGCACCAGGCATTGTAGACGGTGTCTTGATGCTCGGAGCTAGTCAGAGTGCATGATGGCGCACGACCACCCGCATTCTCAAGGGCTTGCGACAATACGTGCATGTACTTGACGTGCATGTCAATTGTACACACAGGGCATCGGGATTGGAGTTGGCCGGCTGCTGTTGGGTGCATGGTGTGCTGACAGACTGATGCGACAGGCGAGTTTGACGTGGACTTTGTGGTTTCGGAAGCGGGAGGCGCGATGTGGCCAGTAATGTCGTCGAATATGTCGGAAAAATAGCCAGAGTCTTGTCGCTTGAGCCATTGTTGAAAATCTTCGTACTCGCCGGCTGTGGGAATGTAGCCTTGCTCATTTGGTCGGATGTTTGCGTGCAAGCACTGCCAACGCTTGTACAGTTTTAGCTCGCGCGGCGACAAAATGACGCTGGCGGGGATTTTTGGATGGGCCATGGTATTGTGTGGTATGGGCGTGGTGAAAACAGGTGCTAGGTTTTTGATGGGAGGCTGTCTCTGTAGCCAGGTGCTGTTGAGAAGCGCAATAGTGTTCGAGAGCGTGGTGGCCCAGAAATGTAGTGTGTGGAGGGGATTTTAGAGACAGCAAACTACGTCACGGTGTTGGAAAACCACGGTTCAGCCGTCCGGGTGAGCCGAATGTGACGGCTGGTGCCAGGAACTTGGTGGGAGCAAATGGGGCGACGTGAATGAGCTTCTGGTGAGCGTCTATTCGTCGGCTAGAGCGAACAATGCAGTCGCAGCCGTTGTGCGCAACGCACAATGATGGTGAAAGTGAAGGCTTTGTCGGGTCGCGTGGAGTCCGCCGTCACCCAGCAAACGGTTGTGAATGCAAACAACCGGGACAGTCTACAGGGAGAGAGGTCTCCTTGGATGTGCAGTCGTTCTTTTTTTTGTTGGCCAACAGGCTCTATGTAGGCAGAGAGAAAATAACCGATATGTGGACACCGCGTTCAGACGCGACGAACAGTGCCGACAACGTCGCCCGACTTCTCGATCTTAGGAAGGTTGGAGTACCGGGGAAAAGCCATGATTGTGGGGGAGTAGCAGCGCATTCCTTGGTCCTGGTGGATATGGGTGGAATGTTCGCGAGATGTCGCGCGGGGTTTTGCCGTGCTCTTGGGTCGGCGTCGGCGTCGGCTGCTGAAGTGGGGGGAGGGGCCGGACAGCGAGAGCGAGAGGGATGTTTCGCTATGGATGCGTGAAGGGGTGTGTATGTGCAGCGCGTCACCGGAGAGCGCGAGGGGGGTCGCGTCTTCAGTGCTAGGGGCGGTGGTGAAGGTGAGGGTCAAGTCAAGATGGAAGTGTCTGTGCAAAGGGGACGAAGAAAGGGCCGCCGCGGCTTCGACTGGCCTGGTTTGGGGCGGAGAGAGCGGGCGCGGGCGGGCGCGGGCGAGCTGTGTGTGGGCTGAGGGGAGGACTGTGCGTCATGCCTGACTCATTTCATTCCACCTTTGTCTTTTGTCTTTTTTGGCTGTAGCTGCGGCCGGACTGTGGCCATGCAGGCGTTCCCTGCTACCTGCACGTGACTACTTGTCGCATTGGTCATGTGATGTCTAAATATACCCTCACTCACAAATGCTACTCTACCATACTCACACCCACATATCACCACCCCACCCCCAAGTCTGCTGAGAGCGCATGCTGACCAAGCTGACACCATCTCGCGCCGTCGCTGTCGTGTACCAAATACAGCCGCGAATCCTTCTCACATCACTTACCAACCGGCACTTGGCCTGATGACCGTCATACGGCCTCCCTCCCCGTGCCATGAACCCCTCAAAATCCAACACAACATGGCTGTGTGGTCCGCTAGTCGTAACTCGGGAAATCCCCTCAAATCCAGACTCCGAAGGCCTGGCCTGCTCCTTCAGCACCTGCTCCACGATATCTCCCTAGCTATGCAATACTCTGCCAGCATCATCCCGTGAAACACACAGATCCTCAAGACACCCAGTACAATAAATACACCTTCTGACTGCCACCGTTCCGTCGGCAGCCGAAAAGCGCCCGCATCTGACAGGACAAAACGTATGGTTTGCTCGATAGTGGTAAGATCGAGGTTGCCGTAGTCCACATTCCGCCTTCGCCAGAGAACAAGGCTTGTGTCGGTTTACCACCAGCCACTACCCCAACTTCCGCTAGGACCTATTCAGTGCAATCTTAAAGGCGCCGATGCTAGCCTCATATCTTGCCATCATCTCCGTGGCGCATTGACATAAACTGTCTGAATACATGGGATACTTACTTACGCGGTGCAAACACCTGCCTAGGTCATGTGGGAGATGCGAGTCGCAACTCTACAGGAGGCATACCTACTTACTTAGCTCGGAAAGCCAGGGCCGCAAGCATACCTGGCTGCGTGCCATCGTGACGTTTCACTCAATCGAGCCCCTTATACTCTTTGTGGCGTTGTTCCTATTGATTGCGCACACCTCGCCAGTTTATTATCTATATATGAGCGCGTTAGTTACTGATCCCACGACTTTTCTTTAGCCTGTTCAGCAGATGCCTACTCACTATCAATGCTTCGCATTTGCACATGCCATTTGGTGACACTGGTACTTCTCCTCGATGCTTTCAACATCTCATGTAGAGTACTTAGTTCAAGGACATGTTTCAAGGCACCCAAAGTGAAATGCCTTGTTCATGAGCAGCCTATCCATCATCTTTCCTTGGACACAAACAAGCTGCTCATGGCAACGTTTGGCGACTTACTGCAAACATTTCCAAAGGCTGTCCAAAATCTACCGAAGCACCCACCCGACTCTGGTTTCGAAAATGCAAATGTTGTATCAGACTTGTTTGATGTCGCTCTGTTTACATCTTCGAGACAATGTGAGCCAAGCAGGCATGTCGCAACACGCAACCCGGAGTAATGCGTGCCAAACCACTCCTCTGCGCACAAGTCAATACAATATTTTGCGGCCCTTCTGGAAGACAATTGACTAGCGAACCAGCAATGCGACATGACTGAAACGCGACATATTTAATGTCTTTGCTTGATAATGCTCGGGCGTCGAGAGCATGGTACTTACTCGCGCCGTTGCCAACGGTCAGTGCTCTTGTGCAAATGCCTCGCGACAGAGGAGATTCCAGCGCTGGAAATGGTCACACAAGTCTGAGAGATGCAAAGCGTACTCTGCACCGCTTTGTTCCGTTCTTCATCGATCTTTCTGGATGCGCAGGAAAGAAAACGGGTCGTTTTTTACCCGTTTCCTCCCACAGTTGCTGATCTTCATATCATGGATCACCTAAGACGACCAACAAAGGCGCCAGTGCTGACCCTGCGCATCTATTCCAAGTCAAGACAAGCATCAGTTCCAGCGCACCATGGACTTTCGGGTTGCAAAGTTTAGATTCAAGTCTCGGCCTGATGGAGCGATACTCGCCGAGGGAAGCTACCTATCAGAATGTAACAGAGTGAACCACCTACGTAGTGCGCCAGTGGCTAGTGAATAGCTTCAGAAACCATAGCCATAGTCGCAACCACAACCCCATTCACACAGCCATGCTAATGGGCCAAAGACGCAAACTAGCATCGCCATCTGAAGGCTTCCCATAGCCGACTGTGCTGGCGGTAAGCCGGGCCCTCCGTCGAAGTTTGCCGTTGCGGGGTCGCCGGAAATGCTTCAGCATTCTTCCGCCCTGTCCCAAAAGAAAAGTCACCTCAACCGCTCCCTCCGCCACACCAATGTCCAAACTGGCAAATAATAAGCTTTCTTTCTCCCCCTCCCAGCTGAGCTACGATCAGCGGGACCGACACGAGGAGCTGTGCATGCAGGAGACACCCATCCACGAATCATCAACCTAATCTTAGCCACCTCCGGCTCCAGCTGTGACAGCCGTTTTCAGGTTACACTGGCGGGTTTCCAGAAGTCTACCGGCCTGTTTTTCGCATTGCCATTCGTCATTGTACAGCACAACCTAAGTATGTAAATCGAGGGCGAAACTTAGCAGGCGACGCCGTCTGCTCTTGTTCCCATGGGAAAGCTAGGACGGGTTATACGAGATATCCGGCTGGCCGATCGTATCGTATATTTGGCCCGTTCTGTTATAAGCTATGATAGGAACTGAATGCATATGCCTGTCCAGCAACGAATGGGCACTCTCGATCGCTGTTCCTCCATGCACGGATGATGGTGCTGACGGTGAGTCCAGTGCAGCCAAGCCCCATTGGCTTGACAATCGACACAAATTAACTGCTGTTGCTTATTGTGGGTGTAAGCGGCATGCCTAGCTGCGTAAATGGGTAACCCAGGTGCATGCAGGCGTTCTTATTATGCGTTTTACCCTGACTTGACGCTTCAAAGTCGCTCTCCCGTATTAGCCGACCAGGGCGTAACTGCATTAGGGACATACCCACCCGGCATGGACTCCCACTGTTAGGGTCCTACCTGTTTGTTAAGAGCCTGACCCACCCTTCCTGCCCCTTCTCATCCTTTCAATGGGTCAAGATGGATCGACGCGAGGAATACCGTGACGACTTGAGCAGTGCCCACAGTTACAGAGAGAGTCAATGGAGTTCTCCTCCTCCTCAGTTCCAGGAACATGACCAACAACAGTACCCTTCACCGATCGCGTCGCAAACCTACACAAGCCAAAGCTCCCCGCCAACCGTGTCACCGCCGCTGCCGTACGACCTGGAACATTCCCGTCACCCTCCACCACCACCACAGAACTACGAAATCTACCAACAAGGGTATGTGCACGACTGATTCAACCTTGTATCTATCTACATCTGTTCATAGAACGAGACGTCCAAATTGCTTTTTCCCCACCCACCGTTGTGCATTGTTCTGAGCTTGGTACAGGTACTCGACGGAAAAAGAGACTCCAGACAATCAACATGCGACCACCATCGCCCCAACACCAGACTTCTCAGCACCTCAAGTTGTACCCGGCCAGTTCAGTCTATACCCTCAAGCCGGCCGGCCAATGTCTCCTTCATCACACGGCGGGACTACCCTCGCCTCGCCTCACGTAAGACCTTATGGGTTCAAGGAGCACGTCGATCCATCTGATGCGCCCGAGAATGCTCCTGAGCCAGTAGTCCCACCGCCAAAGGAGGAGAGGAAGTGTGGGTTGAAGAAGCGGACGTTCTTTATCCTTCTCGGAGTCATTATTCTCGCCATCGTCGGCCTCGCTCTAGGTCTCGGTTTGGGCCTCGGCCTTAAAAACAATGATTCGTACGTCCTGCAAGAATGATGCTAATAATCACTTCCAAGTCGTAACATACTAACTCTAGATACAGAGACAGCCCAGCTGATCCTTTTTGTCGCAAAAACCCGGAATTATGCATTGGCGGCGCTCTCAGCGCCAAGTACGTGTCTAAGAAGGGCGCCTTCAACGGCACTGGCATTGCGCTTGCTGGAGAATCGTGGAATCAAGGCCAACGTAAAATCTTTACTTTGTACTTTCAGCACCATTCAGGCGACATTCGTTTTATGCAGTACGGCACTGATCAAAAGTGGATTGGTGGCACAAAAGCCCAGACTGTAGCCAGCGGCGTAAAAGACGCATCGCCCATATCCGCTGTGGCCTTTGCGATCAACTCCACACAATATGTTGGTCATCTCGTTTCTCCTTCCATTAATTTCTCACTAACGAGTACAAGACACACATCTTCTACGTAGACCGCAACAACACCATCAGACAAGTAACCCAAGACAACATTACTGACATCTGGCAAGGGGGTTCCCTCAACGACCTCAACCTCAAAGCTTTTGACTCACCCACCACGGGCCTGCAAGCCTGCTGGAAAGGCAACTTTTACGGCGACGAAGACTACACCAAGTTTCCAACCGCATCGGGCCTCAACAACACCAAGCCGTTTGAGAACTCACAAGGAATGAATCTCTGGTTCGCGACCGATGACTCGACATTTGCGCAATACGCATGGTACAGCGGGCGCCAGGACGACACATGGGTCTCTATCAAGCCATGGCCGGGCTTCAACGGCCACGCAGGTGTAGGTTGCTACTCCTGGGGCGAAGGCACAACCACGTACGCCATGATGGCCAACAAAAACAACGCCGTAGAATTCTGGTGGAAAGACACAAACGTCAGCCTACCCTCGACCGAAACCCACCCCATCAACTCGTGGCAAAACGCCTCCAACGCCGCAATCGGAAACGTATACCCCATCACCTCGCTCGGCTACACCACCTACTTCTACGCCCAAATGGCCGACCGCACAATCCAGGGCTACAACGTCACGTATGCGGGCGAAAACACCACCTTCGTCGAAGACGAGACGTTTGCCATTACGGATCCGGCGGGGCCCGTAAAAGCGCTCGGAGGCACCCACATGACGGTTACGGCCTACAAGGATACGCATGGCCCCGAACCCTGGGATAGTTTGTACGTGTTTTTTCAGACGGCCGGAGACGACATTACGGCTTTTACGAGGGGCTTGACGGGCGGGCAGTGGACGGGTGCACCGTTGAATATTCCCGACGAGTAAAGAGAAAATACAGCATGTGCGGGTCACATATATTTTCTTTTTCTCGTTAGTTGAATGTATGTATCAATGGTTTTTATTATTTAACGGCCTGGATCACGGAAATACGCTCTTCTAGTTTTTTCTAAAACACTTTCCTCTTTCGCTTATAAGATTTGCTTTTTTTGTTCCTTGTTTTTTTAGGAGAGGGAGCTGCCAAAGACCTTTTTACCCTCGTTTCGATACCACTGTCCTGGGTACACCGGCGTAGATTAACGATACCTTATTATCAATACGAGCAAAAAAACATTTGATACATGTGTTTAGTTGACAGTGTGAAACGTTGGAAGAATGTGAAAGACTTTTCATAACCATCACACATGCAGACACTAACCCCCAAGTGGAAATGCACGATATTTTTTTCTCTCTATCGTCGATGAGTTGGCCCAAACCCCCTTAATGCTTGTCTTTCCAAACGCCCCCACGAGACGCAGTTATTGGCAGGTTTCCTGGAAAGCATGTGGTAAGTGACGGAGCGGTATACATGTAGATGAGACAATAGGAGAAAAAGAATTTCTCAAAAAAGACAAAGAAAGACAAAGAGAAAGCATTATCTCTTTTCCATTTAATCCTTAAGCCGCGTACCTGCAATATCCTCTTGCGCATCTCGGAGGAGAAAACTGTGAGAGAGAGAACGGGGTTAGCCATGGAACTTTTCTTTGCGTTGAAAAAAAACGAAGGAAAAGGGGGGGAAAAGACGTACTTGTACCACAAGATGGTGGGCACCACGGTGCCCAAATGCCACAGACTATGAGCATCAATCATGCCCTTCCACGGCGGAAAATCCAACAACTCCAAACTCATGGCCATGATGATCCACGCCACGCAGATACCGGGCCAAACTGCCCACGTGCGCCCAATCTTCTTATACTGCACATAACTGAAGCCGCTCCACAGGATATTCGACACAATCCCCACCGCTACATTGGCAGCCATGTTGTACGTGTAATCCCACGACCAGAGCGACAGATACAAAACATGCAGCGTATACAGCACAATGCACAGCCCCGTCCACAGTCGTAGCAAGCTCTGCTTCCTCGGCTCCGGGCGATCGAGTCTGAACACGCGAATCGGCGCATAGTAAAGCCCATACAACACATTCGCGCCCGCCGCAAAATAATCCAGCTTCTCCGTGAGCCCCGTGTCCCTGGTGTGGAAAATCATGCTAAACGTCCAACTCGCTAGCCCCACATAGCCAAACAGCAAGTAGTATTTCCGCAGCGCATACGACGCCGGGATGCGTTCGCGTAGGCGTGTCATACCCCAGTCGTGCGCGAGGTAATTGAATAGCGAAAAGATGACGGAAAACGGTTCCTGGACCCCGAGGAAGCGGTAGAACGGCCACTTGCCGTGGAATTGATATACAGGCTGCATGTACGGCGGGTCGCGCGCAAGCCGCTGCTGCGTAATAATGTGTTGGCACGTGTAATCGCATTCCGAGGGACAATCCCAGAGGAGGAGACGGCGGTGGAATGCTATTATGCGTTAGCCATGTACATACTTTGCTACCTCCCTCCATCCCCATCCCCATCTCCCAAACGAAAAGAAGCCAGGGATTAAGCAAAGCAAAGCAAAAAAAAACATACGTATATCAACCACCTTCCCCTCCCCACAATTCGCCTCAGTACAAACCCTCACACACTCCCTAAACTCCGGTAAATGATCCCCCATGGATGCCCGTGCGACTCCGCATAAGAGCGCAAACATCACCACAGGCCATTGCACACCCTTTCGCACTTTCATATCTGTTTCGTTTTCGATTTCAATTTCGAGAGGATTTGGCGGCGCACCGACCAGCGGGAATATGTAGTATGTATATAAAGGGGAGCAAGGCAACGCAAAAGCGATAACGACAGGGTTGGGTTGTTTTGCAGCAAAGTCGCGTGTTATCTGGCGTTTGTTGGCGTCGCTGGCGGGTGGATCGACAGGGTCTTGGCGAGTGAGTCCGGTAACTCCGGGCTTGCTGAACTTCCCTTTTGTCGATGCTGTATATATTTTACAGCATTTCTAAAACATTCATAATCACACAAGGGCGTATAGCTCAGTGGTAGAGCGCCCGCTTTGCATCAAGCAAAATTGCGGGAGGTCTGGATTTCGATCATCCATCCGTCCACAGCTGAGTAACCGAGTCCATTGGACTCATCCCCTCTTTTTTTTCCTTTTTTTTCTCTTCTCAACATCACTAACACTACGCCTGTTCCCTTCTTCACCCCTCTTTTTTTTCCCGTCCATTGGCATTATTCAATGCACTCAGACGTCATAGCCTACCCTCAATACTCCCCCTAACAAAAGCATTATGTCGATATCGTCATTCTACATGATTCTTTTCTTGTTCTTCACAATTGCACAAAACACCACACACTGGATGACAAAAAAAACATGTAGCTTCGTTAAAAAAAACCCCCCCACAAAGACGTGAAACAAACTCCCTCCCCGTGCGTGCATCATGACAGCTTATATCGAATATGGAATCTGAAGAACAAGGTCTAATAATCACATTGTGTAATATTCCAACAGATGATATATATGATTGCACGCTTTTGTCTTGATTTTTTTCTTCTTCTCCTATGTAGCTTCTTCTGTTGCACCCTAACACACCATGCATACCAGTCCAAACATCTAACCCAGCTAGCTAGTCCAAGAGAAACCCCATTATCATCATCGTCGTATAACACATGAGGAAAGCTAACTACCGACCTGGTGGCAGATCAACCAACCATCCAACCAATCCCCTTACAAATAAAAACAAGACGGCGAGGGTAATAGTCCTATCAGAAGAAGAAGAAGAAAAAACCCGTCATATATTTCGCCGTGTGGAAAACCCCCATAGATGCTAGAGAAGAGGTAGACACACATGCACACACACACACACACACACGTCTAAACTTTAAGCCTGAATAGCGCGTCCCAACGCACCACCTGTAAACTGCTGATTCCTGCCTCCCCTTGGGCCTCCGCCTCCGCCCCTGCCGCCACCGCGGCCGCCGCCTCCCCTACCGCCACGGTTACCGCGTCCACCTTGCCTCTCAAATGCATTCGCTGTGCCCTGTGTACGTTGCTCGAGCGTCTTCTCGTTGGACTCGATAAGGCCTGATGCCTTGTCTGACAGGCTGAGCGCCAGAGTCTGGAGTCTTGACAGCTCAACACCCTTTCTGAAGATGATGGCCGAGTTGACCTGGTCAAGCGCCGCGGCGAGTTCCTCATGGGAAATCATCTTGGACACAACAGCAGAGACCTTGCGCTCTGGGAGCTCAAACATGCCTGCTAGTGTGGAGATGGCGAGTGTGTCGTAGAAAGGAGCGTAGGTGAAGAGATATGTCCGCAGACCCTCTTCTTGGATCTGTGCAGACAGCATCTCCTTGATCTTTTCCGAGTTGGCCATGAGCTCCCAAATCTTGATTGAGTTGATAAACTCGGCAGCCTTCTTCCACTCTCCAGCAGACAGCGCCTTGGATGCTTGCATGACGTGGTCGCGCGTGTTCTCAGGAGGGCCAGTGAAGATCTGGCGCTCATGGTACTCTAAGAGACGGCGGTATGTCTTGCTGATTACTCGCTTCCTTAGGTCCGGTGATGAACCAAGTTGTGCGAGCAGAGGAATCTCAAGCAACATGGAGCAGGTCAGGTAGACGCACTCTAGTAGCTCAAGGTTGATGTGCATGTGGAACGGAAGCTGTCGTTGGCGCTCAAGACGCTCCTGTTCGGGTGAGATTTGCGAGTAGCGCTGCATTTGCAGACCTTGTGCGAGAAGCTCCTTTTGCCTGTTGCTGCCGCAAATCTCTTGCAGTGAGGTTTGCGCCTCGTAGACCAGTCCGGCACGGAAAGCGCAGAGACCGACTTGGACGAGCGCACGGTTGAACAGAATCTGAGTGTTGACGTCAAAGTTGCTGATAGTCTCCTGCAGATGGGACATGAGCATCATGTCACGGGCCTTGTAGTACTGGTCGTGCAGAGACAGGAAGTAAATCTGGCACAGCATCGCACGAGCGCGGATGATGCCCTCACTGTGACGGAAGAGGTATGTGCACAGAGTCTGAACCAGCGAGGCAGTGTCATTGGAAATGGAACGGGGAGTGATCTCCGAGTCGAGGCTGTCGGGAATAGCCTTCCATACGTTGTTCTCGAGGATGGTGATGACTTGCGAGGGCTGCAGACGTTAGCTAAATCATTATTTGCATGCTCAAGTAGGTGCATACCTTGAAGTAGACGTGCTCCAATCTCCGCATGACAATACGGTTCAGTGGCTCTTGGGGCAGTTCTAGGCTAGGGTTCTTCTTCAACTTCTCGACATACACCAGGGTGCGCACAAGCTGAGCATACAGGAGGGCCTCGTCGGTGAGGCGCTCAATGTACTCAGAGGTATGCGGGTCAATGTGCTGGAGGGAGCGAGTGAGCTCGTCATCGAGCCTCTCAACGAATGAAACAATGCTGCCAGGGATGCGGAAGATCTCGCCTGGTGTAATGGTAGGCAGCTTCTCGTCATCCTCCCACTCCTCGGCGTTCTCAATGACAACAATCTCCTTGCTGTCCTCAAGAATCTGCAGCAGCTTGCCAAATTCTTGGTCGGCACTGGATCAAAGTCAGCGGTCAATTCATTGCGAATCACTCAAGGCACACTCACAGCTTCCATTGATCCTGGTGCATGTGGCTGGCAGTGCCAGATGTCAGGTCAAAGCGGGTAGAGATGAGAGTCAAAAGAACGCGAATCCTCTGGTAGTCGTTGATGGCCACGTCGAACAGCTTCTCCAGTGTCCTGATGTGCTCGAGCTTGTCCGAGTTCTTGCGACCACGCTGCTCGACAATGGCGCGGAGGTGCTTGAGAATGCCCTCAGGTGTGTACAGAACAGCCTTGCCACCAGCACCGACAGTGATGAAGCCATCGTCTGTGGCTTGGTCCACGACCTCGGGGGCGAGCTGGGGAATCTTGTTCTTCTTCTTCTTTTCCTTTGGCGCCTGAACAACCTCCTCTTCCTCCTCGCGCATAAACTCCTCCTTGTTCTCCCGGTACGCATTGATGTCCTTTTCGTAGTCACGGTTGTGCTTCTTGATCTTCTGGCGCACAGCGTTGAAACCACGGCCGTTGACGGCATTCATCTTCTTGGGCGTGACCTTTTGCTTCTCGTGCGTCTCGATGACGGCCGTCTCGAGGTCGGCAATGGCCTGAATGTATAGCTTGGGGATCTTGCCATCGTTCTGCTTGATCAGGGTAGGCACCTGGCGGATGAGTTTGTCGAATTCTGTATGCGTCCATGTCAGCACATCTGTCCCACTGCCCCGCCAAGACGCACATTCCACATACGCTCAGAAATGACTGCCCAGTCGTTGATCCTCTGCGCATTCTCGATCAGGCGAATCGTCGCCTCGAGTTCGTCGAAGCGCTTGTCTTTGGCGCTCTTTAGCACCTTGTTCACATCCTCGTCGTCGCTCTCGCTCTCGCTGTCAGCGTCCTTCAAGAACCTGGCGGCACCGAGATCCGAGCCAGAGTCTGAGGAGTCGTCGTCATCGGAATCATCGTCCGAGTCCTGCTCGCTGTCCTCCTGCTCAGACTCCTCGTCGTTGGAGTAGAGCTCCTCCTCGCTGGACTCGTCCGAGGAGCTGTCGCTGGCGGCAAAGAAGCGGGACGCCATGGTTGCTGGTCTCGAGAGTGGGAATTTGCCCGAGGGATCGAGGGGGGGTTTTGTATGGGTGGCGGGCGCCGTGTGGGTTTACAGAGAGTCACTTTCTGCCCGCGTTGCTGCAACTTTCCAACCGAATTTCGAGCCAGCGCTAAGCCATGACTGTGTGCCCCGCGCCTAACCCAATGTGGACGCGAACCTGCCTTCCCTCACCTCAGAGGCACAAGGCACCAGGCATATCGCAGTCATCTTATGAAGATCGAATGTTAATAGCAAAGTTTTTTTTTTATATTTTCAACAGTTTCCGTCTCTGTTTCCTCCTCCAGCATCGCCATCATGTATTTCATCAGAATAATTAGATCCAGCACAAAACTCGGGACTAAATATCAATACACAATAACAAGCCCGCATTCAAGGCGCACACCAAAGCAAACGCGCAGTGCTACAACAACTGGCATAGCCAAAACAAGCGTTTTTGTCAGGGAAAGAGGGTACTGCTAGAATTACACACACTTGCCGCCGTCCACCACATCCTTCACCTCTGGTATCACCATTTCCAGGCCACCCACATTCTTATTTCCTCCTGTCACATGTGGGAACCAGTCCATCCTCTGTCCAGGTAACCGTCCGATCAAAGGCGCTACCAACTTACCACGACGGTCGATCTTTTTGGTGCAATCTGCAGAAGTAATCACGCTGACTCACGAGCGCCCGTTGCGAAATCGTGCAAAGCCAGTTGAGTGGGCTGAGCATCGCACGCAGTATGGCGCCGTATGGCCTCCTGCAAACCGGCGTGAACAATGGTGTGGCCCGCGCGGTCCCTCCGAGTTGTGCCCCTCGCTTCCATAGCTTCTTTATTCTCCTACTCATACCATAGACAATGTTGCTGACCAACGAACTCTGAGGGATGGGAAAGGGGGATATCAACAAGAAATCAAAACGCCGCATCTCCGTGTTGCACACAGCGCCTTTTCCCGTCTTTGTGTATCAGTGCAACAATCCAGCTCATCATTGCCAGTGGTTTTGGCCCACAAATCCTTCTTCGAGTGTGCGGTCTTCGAGATTGCGCACAAAGTTGTGGTTACGGTTCGAGTTGCCCGCCCGCGATCCTCTTCGCCTGGCGCTGCTTGCGCTCTCTGGTGCGCCATCAGGTGGAGGTGGGTAGTATGCCGGTGATGGTTGTAGGCGCACAGGCGCATTAGGGTCCAAGTGGCTCATAACCCTCTGCAGCGCAGGTGGAATTCCTGACTGCCCAGACTGTTGCTGATCCATTGTCGTTGCCCTTTGTCGTCCGGCACGAGTCGTGGCCTGCGCATACAGATTTTGAGGTTGGTTATATTGCCGCGGCTGTTGCGGCTGCATCATGTTCATGGGCTGACCATATTGTGCTGCCTGGGAGGGATAAGGTGGCGGTGCACCTTGATGGTTGGGTGTGTACATGTTGTAGGGATTTTGCTGAGCTTGCGGGCTCTGTGCGGCAGCGTATTGGTTCATCTGCATGTTTGCGTAGGCGGCATGTTGGGCTGCCTGCGCTTGTTGCTGCTGCGCGACCGCTTGCTGTTGCTGTTGTTGTCGCTGTCTGCTCAAGCCCTCGTATCGCTGTTGTTCTTGAACACCCGGTGCTGGCGATCGGCTTGAGCTGGACTTGAGTGTCATTGGAGGTACGAATGGCCCAGTAAACTTGGCCTGTGTGATAAACGGATGAAGCTTCGCCTGAGCGGGGGTCCAGCGTTCGAGGGGATTGAGGTTTAGCAATCCCTGGGCGAAATCGATAAAGGCAGCTCGGTTGCCCATTTCTACCACGTGTTAGCTGTAAAGTTGAATATGGAATTGATGCTGCTCACCTCGCTCGATCTCGTTGGGCTTCATATTCTTCCGCGGCATGGGATAGTTCTTGATAATGTCTGGCAGGGTTGTGGCGGAGAAGTACTTTTTGCTAGGCTGCTCCTTGGTTCCATGCTCCCTGGAATACTGCTCCATGGACTTGAGCCGGTACTGTTTGCGACCGTACTCATCCTGTGACTTTTCAAAAAACTCTCCAGACTGTTTGCCCATTTCTAACATCCAATGTGGTGGTAGTCCGAGCATCTCTGTTATCCGCGAAACCTGGTTGTATTCGGACGAACCTGGGAAAAGTGGCAGACCGAGGAACAGCTCGACGACAATGCAACCCAGTGACCACATGTCGATTGCTGCCGAATATGGTAGACCAAGCAGAACTTCTGGTGACCGGTAAAATCGTGATTGGATGTACGTGTACACAGTTTGGCGTTCGTCGCATGCGGAACCGAAATCGATAATCTTGATGATTGGGCTTTCAAGGCTGTCATGCTGTTAGATACTTCCTCACATATAAAGACTAGTGTACGCACTTTTTCAGAAGAATGTTCTCAGGCTTCAAATCACAATGTATGAGTTTGGCCTTTCCAAGCAGTGCCAATCCATTGATCAACTGCTGCGCAAAGACGCGCACCAGGGTTGTTGACAATCCGCGGAACTGATTCTGCTTGATCAGTTCGTAGAGGTTGACACTCAGCAGCTCAAAGACCAGACACAAATGTTGCCTGTGAATAAAAGTGTCCTTGAGTCTCAACAGGTGGTGATCATCGTTCTTATCCATCTGCTTGTTCAACTGCGTCTTGTTAGCAGCTGCCTGCAGTATTCTGTAAGGACGCAACCTACCAAGTCAAGTACAGAAACCTCCATCATACTCTGATTAAAGTATGCTGTCCGGTTCTTGATCACCTTGACGGCTACTACCTCCTGTGTCTTCAAGTTCTGGCACTTGACGACCTGTCCGAATGTGCCCTGTCCCAGCACGTCCAAGATCAAGTAGCGGTTCTTGTGTCCAGACTCCTCCGATCCCAAAATGTCGTTGACATACAAAATGTAATCACTGTCCTCGTTGTCATAACCGTCATTCTTGACTCCTTTGCTCGGCTTGGTAAGGACGCGACGGGGATTTCGCGACGATTGGTAATTGAATCCACCATTGCACAGCTTGTACGTCATGGGCAGATGAGCAGTGAGAGCTTGGAGGGGCTGTTTGTTCAATCATGTCAGTGAAGTTTTGCTGTTCATACATGGAGTAATACATACACTGATGAAGCCTCCCTCTGGGTTGGCGCGACGGAATGGCGGTTGGGCATTGATCTTGGGCTGCAAGTCGGCAGTGTTGGAGACTTTTTCGAACTTGGGAACCGGTCCTCGTCCAATGGGCGGCAGATGGGGAGGATTCGAGTTGGAATTGGAAGTCGCGCGCGGTGACCGGTTATCTCTGTTGTAGACAGCATTCAGCTGTGCAGTCGCAGACTGCGGGTAGAAGCTCTCTTGGCCCATGTTGGACTGGATGGGAGGCAGTTGGGGCGCATGTGGGCGGGAAGCTAGAGCAAAAAGACAATCAGTATACGAGGGTGTTTAAAGAAATCAGGCTTGGGCAGGCAACGCTCGACATACATGGCGGAGAGTAGTAGCTGCTGGGCGGCGACATGTAGGGATTGTTGCGCGTAGGGCTCTGGCGGCTGGCCTGTGTCTGCGCCTGCGCTTGGGACTGGGACTGAGGGGTAAAGCTGGTGTAGCTCTGACCACCCTGCTGCGGGTTGCCCGAGTAGGGCGATGTGGGGGAGAGGTTCATGGGCGAATATCTGCGCGCAGCAGCACTCTCCTCTTGCTGGATGAACTGCTGCGAGTGGCGCTGCTGCTGGGTTGGGCGCGCAGCATTGAGCCTTGGCTTGTAGGCATCCTCCATGGGCACGTCACCATCGCCGTCGTTGTACTCGGGGCGGGGGCCTGCAGCGGCGGCGGCGGCAGCACCAGCACCGCCAGCACCAGCGGGCGATTGCATGGCGATTGAGTTCTGGCGGGAGGGGGTTGCATAAGCGTCCTGCTTCATCTGCGACGACACGCTGGCATCCCGCGAGGCATGCGGGGGCGATTGCATCGAGTGCGAATATCGGGCGCTCGGGGTGTCTGAGTAGGCCGTCCACTGGGGCTCCATGACGTCGGGGCGGTGGGTGGGCGGCAGTTGGGGTTGGGCGACGGAGTCGCGGCGGGAGACGAGATTGAGCGCTTCACTGGAAGCGGAGCATGCCGATGGACGTGGAGCCTGTGAGGGAGCGGGTGGTTGATGGGTGGTGGTGGTCGTGGGCGTGGGTGTCGGGGTTGACGTGGTGGTGGTGCTATGGCAAGAGGTGGTCCAGGGTACACGGCCGAGACGAGACGGGGAGGGCGCGCCAGTCCCGTCTAGGAGGGTCGAGGGCAATAGTGCGTGTGGACGTGTAAGAGAGTGTGAACGAGGGAGAGAGAGAGAGAGGGAGAGAGATAAGTCGGGTGTGGCTGTTGCGGGGTGTGTCTACGTGGTCAGCGGCAGCGAGGATGATGGGCTGGAGTGCTGCTGCTGTGACCCGAGGCAGAGAGGCCGTAGAGGAGCAAGACGAACGAGGCGCACCCAGGGCAATATTCACACCGGGTCAAAAGGATGGTATGGCAGAGGTCAGCCGTACCCGAAGCGCTGAGGTTGGCGCCGTTGCAACCTCGATGGATTGGGCTTCTCTGCTTGGTCACGCTAGCGACGGATGCAGCCAACCTCTTCATGCCCTGCCACAGCTGCTCGCCCGTGGCGTCATTGCTGGGCTGGCTGTCTCCAGCAATACGACAGTGCTAGTAGCAATACTGCTACGACTAACTCGACGACTTACTACTCCTGGCCTGCTACCAGCAACAGCCACACCGATGGCCTTGGGCAGCCATGCCAATTGCCGCAAAAGGTCGCCTTGTGCGCGTCACTGCGGCTGAGATTGGTACCCACACATTCCTTCATTCCATTGTGCCGCCCACCCTGCTCCAGCAAGGAACCATCGCGACCGCAAACATCTCGCGACCCCACATGCAAACAACGTCTTTCATAAAGTCCAGCATAACCTTCTCTGCCCAGCCCCAGAACCGCTTGTCGGCACGCAACAGCGCAGACAACCAAGGACCTAGTGACATCAGCAAACACGACCGTAACCTGTAATGAGACTTTTGAAAAAAATCATCACACATCATCAAGCCAAGACCTCATTCCTCAGCGTAATCATTGGCGGAAAACAAACAATTGCTGTCATCATTATCGTCGTCGTAGCAGCCATTGGGCATCAACCTCGGACATTTTCTGCTCTCTCTCATCTTACTCGCGCACCTCATACCCACCCAACACATGGCCGTTATCCCACTTTGCCGGCTTCTCAAAGAGACTCCTCACCATCTCGCCTCCCCTGGTCGCCAGCACCGAAAGCAACGTGTCACTCAGCTATGCGCGTCGTGTTAGCCAAACCCAATGCAACAGGGGGAAGGTGGGAAAAGTGAAATGGAAAGGAAGAACAAGGACAGGGCAAAACTTACACCATGCGTACTCTCGCAGCATCCCTGCAGCCAAACCCCAGCATCCTCACCCACGCTCTTCTCCGTAAAGTTGACCCGGTAATCCCTCTGCACCTGCCATTTGGCACCCTCCAGCTCGCCCCCAGGCATAAGGTGTCTGGCGTCCTTGAGCAGCGTCTCGTGCAGGTCCCGCAGGTAGCCCGTCGCAACAAAGACGGCATCAACGTCCAGCGTCTCCTTGCGTTCCTGACCCCCAGCTTGCTCAGAAAAGTACAGCGCACTCGAGTCCTGGACGTGCAGACGCACCCCGCCCTGGCATACCGGCGAGTCCGTCACGTCCACCACCCGTCGGTAGGGTAGGATACGGTGAGGCCAGTGGGCTTCTTCGGCAGGCGAGTTGCCATAGCGGATGCGCTGCATGTACAGAGTCTCGTAGATGTGCTCGAGGAGTCCCAGTCGCACGACGCCGTAATTTGTGCCCTTGTCTTCGACTAGCGTTGTTGCGCGCAGCTTTGGCGCGCGGTTGTATGTGCAGTCGGTCCGCGAGGGGTTGAAGATCTCGTTCACGCTGGTGTCGGTTAGTTTCGTCTCTGCTATACACACACGCACATTCACAGTGCATGTCAACTTACAATGGTGAATCATCACTGGGTCGCAGTGCGCCTCCCTTGATAAGTAGTCGTGTGCGTGAGTTGGGGTAATTTGCGTGTAAAAAGTCAAAGATCTCAGCAGCGCTCTGGCCGTTACCAATCACGACAATGTTGTAGGGTGCATCGTGGTCCTTGAGAAGCTGCTTGGACATGTACGAGAATTTAGACGAGTGGATGACTCTGGGGTGGTTGGTAGGGAAAGGCGCGGGGATGTTTGGCCTGCCTCCCGCAGCAATCACCACATGCTTTGCTCTCCGCGACTCAGTGCGCCCTGTGAGGTGGTTTTGCGAGATGACGTTGAAGCTGGTGATTTCTCCGCTGGCCGACTTCTCAGGCATCACCTTGACCACTTCCTGGCTGTATGCCACTACCTCTTCGAACCAGCTGGCGCACCACTTCATATAGTCCTCGTACTCGACACGTGCAGGTAGAAACGTGTTAAGGTTGGCAAACTCGACCAGGCGATCCTTTTGGTGCAGGTAGTTGAGAAAGGTAAACTCGCTGCGCGGGTTGCGCATAGTTGCCATGTCCTTCATAAAAGTGATTTGCATCTTTGCACCTGGTAGCAGCATACCGGCGTGCCATGCAAACTGCGGCTGCTTCTCCAGGAAAGCAACTTTTGGCGGTCTGCTCTGGAGGCCCTGAACATCAGATAGCGAGGCATCTGTCCCGTCGAGCGCATCGTGCAAAGCCACGCCAATGGCCAGCGACGCCGGGCCAAAGCCAACGCAAATCATGTCGTGCAGCTCGTCTTGCGGGGTATATCGAAGGTGCGATCGGTTCTCCAAAGCGGGGAACTGGCTCTCATCAATGTTGTCTGTCAGGAAGCCATTGAATGCCTTTTGCACCGCTGGAGCTGCACCGTCTGGCGAGCCTGACGACATATCGACGTGAGGACTCATTGTTGGGTATAGTAGGTGTGTATAGTAGCACTGTTGGCTGTCAGTTTTGGTTGCCCATGTTGCGAAATCGCGGCTCGTGCTGTCAAACCAGCAAAAGTATCGAGTGACGTACCTTGGTTCCTTGTCACGGTGACTTGAACGCTGGTTAAAATGCGTGGATGTGTGGATGAGGGGTCAGTCACTCCGCACGTTAAACAGGAACCTAGAGCGCTATAGGTACAATCGCAAGCTGTCAGCGATTTTTTATCATATCAGATGGATTGAACAATGACGTCTACACTCGACGCGAACAAACGGCACGAGTTTGCGATGGAGACAACTTACAAAGTTGGCTACGTCCCAGATACACACTCTCTCAAGTGCAAGTTGGTCGAGACAAAGAGCTGTCCTTCTACTCGTGATATGGGAAGTGAAAGTAACAGCGGTGGCCATTGTTTCTGTATGTATTGTAGGCCGGGCGAGGGGACCACGGCCAGCCGTGCCCAAGACCCGTCCTTGGGCGTAGTTTGGATCCATGTCTCCATCCCAGGGCCCCATGCAGCCCACTCGTCAGACAATGGTCCGATGTCTTTTCGTAGCAAAATGAAACTAGCTTTGGATGTAGAAGGACCCTTGCGGGCCGGGCGCCAGGCAGAGAGTTGCAGTTGTGCCACCAGAACTGGCGATTCGCTAGCCCAAGCGTGATGGATGGCCGAAGCCGCCCCCCATGTCACTGATCTTCCGACACACACCATCTGATAAGATGAGTCTCCTGCTCTCCCAAGACAAACCCCCGATATGACCACGGAACGCCCCGGACGCGCATCAAGCGTGCAAAAAAATTTTCTTTCAAATGTCGCCCCGCAGCGCTTGACCCCGTCTTTACTAGAAAAGTGCGTATTGGGCGTGGGGTGCAGTGGGTAATCATCCCAGCAAGTGTGTCTTGGCTGATGAGAATTATCAGATGGAAAATCATCAGTTCATCTGATTAGATGAAGAGATTTCGCCCGCCCGCCCCTCGGACCGCCCTCGGCCTTTGCGCCTTGGGCTGCCTCATACTACACACTAACTATTGCTCCTAGAGTCCCCCTTCGATGCGTGTGCGTGCGTGCATATGGTCGGACCTATTGCTCGCCTTGGGCTAGCTACATGTACTGGAAACCGCTGATCGCTCTGAATGCATAAATGCCGTCCTGCCTGCGGGCTGACCCTGATGACGAAGGAGGCGTTCAGGGACTGACCCTTTGCCAACACTCAATTGCCTTGGGTTGCTGCCTTTGTATTAGAAAAGGTAGAATGAATTTGAATGCTTGAGCAGATCCACAACCGCATTGCTGTAGCACGTGCATACATGTGACCATGAATCCTAGTCAGTGGCATGCCGCAGTATGTACTTGGATTTGGCCAGCCCCAATAGTCTACTGTATGCTCCAGACCCACTTCAACCAAGTACGTACACAATTAGCTGTATTTCCGGTAATAGCCTAGACATTAGTGCCAAAACATGTCGGTCAAACCCAAGCGCTTGTCTACTGCACAACAAGGCCGATGCATGGTGGCCAAGATGGCCGTCTGTTTGATATGCCTACAAGCCTATCTCAACACTATCTAATACCTGATCAACTAGCAACATGGTCCGCCGGGTGTTTGTGCAAAGAACAAAATAGGAAAACTAACAGACAGGAAAGAAATACCGGGATACCGAGCTACATGTATATAATACAATCCATACTGATGTACAGATATCCAAAAAAAATATGGCACAACCTTGCTATGTGGTAAAAATTGGGTTTGATGACAAACGCTTAGTCCAGCTCCTGCGTAGCAACCATGCCTGCATAGATGCCTCCTAGGGCCACAAGCTCCTCGTGTCTGCCCTGCTCAACAATTCGTCCCGCATCAAACACAAATATGCGATCGGCATGTTGTACGCTTGCCAGTCGATGGGCAATCATAATTGTCGTTCGACCCTTTGAAGCAGCAGCAATCGCTCTCCTGATGTCCCTCTCCGTGTTAGCGTCAAGCTGCGATGTTGCTTCATCGAGCAGTAAAATTTCCGGATCACGGATGAGTGCTCGGGCGATAGCGAGACGCTGGCGCTGGCCGCCAGAGAGCTTGGAACCATGCGCTCCAACCTCGGTGTTATAGCCTTCTGGTAAACTCATGATGAAGTTGTGCAGTTCGCACTCTTTGGCCACACGCTCTATGTCTGCATCGCTACTGGTGGTACCTGGGCGATCACCAAGGCCAATGTTGAACTTGACTGAACCGGGGAAGAGGTCTGGCTCTTGCTCCTACTCGGGTCAGCCACCCTATCTCAGAAGAGTGAGGGATGATTCTTATATCAACTTACCACTAGTGCTAGACGGGCGCGGTGGTCACGAACAGGTTCTTGGCGAATGTCTTGACCATCGAGATACACTTGCCCAGACGTTGGATCAAAGAATCGTTCTATCAGATGAATCGTACTCGATTTGCCAGCCCCTGCGACAAAATCAGTCATTATCTTACCATCTTTCGAGAATCTCTTACCTGAACGGCCAACGAATGCCACGTTCTCGCCTGGTCGTATCTGAAAAGACACATCATTCAACGCAGGGACAGTCGGCCGACTCTCATAATGAAGGCTGACATTACGGAACTCGAGTTCTCCTCGAACGCCAAAAGTACCGTATGAAGCTGAAGCTGTAGACTCAGATAACAGACCCACAGTATCTGGTGTGGTATTTGTCGGCAAAGACGTGCACTCTGTCATGATCGTGGGCTTCTCATCATGCAGTGAAAATACGCTCTGCGCGGCAGCTTTTGCACGTGTCACTTCTGGTGCCAGACTGAACAGCTGGCCTGCAGATTGCGCAGAAAACAGCAACGCGGGAAGTACAATAAAAAAGTCTCGTTGCGTGTAGTTGCCACTGCGTACTTGTTTAGAGCCCCTAGATAGCGTTAGCATATGAGTTGCATGATGTGTATGGGCACCACTCTTTCGATTGGCAATAGCAACAGGAAATGATGTTACTTACCACCAGTAGGCCAACGAGTACACAAAGTAAGTAATTGACAAGGAAAATGCAAACAAAATATTGCCAAGCATGCTAAATCGAAGATGTTCTTCGTACGGTTTCCGTATTGCTTCCCTATAGGCTTGGAAGAAGTGCTCTTCAAGGCCAAAGACTGCGACAATCTGCATCGAAGATGTTGCCTCAGATGCCAGGGCTGCCGCTCCATTATATGCAGTTTGGTGGTGGTCCTCTGCAATAGCCAAAATGCGAAGACGGAGGAAGCCAGCGAGAAGCATGACAGGCACGGCTGCCAGTAGCACTATAGCAATCTTCCACGCTACAATATGAGCTAGAATGATGCCACCAACCACTGAAGTCGCGATCGAAAATATCGTCCCAAGTATAACACCGGATAGTCCGCTGATGCTTCCGCTGTCAGAGTTTAGTCGTGACATGAGCGCATGGTGAGAATGTCCAGGCTTGGAGAACCACGCAATGTCCTGTTGCAAGATGGTCCGGAAGGAGAGGTCTCGGACTCGCAGAGTAAGGTTTTCGGACACAATACCGAAAGCCGTCTTTCCAAAAGAGTGAGAGGCCAAAGCAACAATGGCCAGAATAAAGAAGAGTAGACAGTAAAATGAAATTTGGCGCGTGGTATCGTCAGACCCGCTGGTGTCGTTCAGAAGTTGTACCAGATTTCCAAAAATGAGCGCCTCTCCAATGATAACCGCACCACTAAACACTGAAGAAAATAGACCGAGGGCAATCGCTGGTGCTTCACGGCGGCTCAACGACAACGATCTCCCAATCAGCTCCGCAGCATTCATTTTGCGCTGATTGCCCGTTTCGCTCGAGCCTCTCGAATCTTGTTCCTCAACATCGTTTGGCACTCGCTCATCTTCCGTGTGAGAGTGTCGTATACTAGAACGTGAAGATGAAACAGCAGATGGGCGACCTTTCTCAAACTGCTGTGCTCTGATAAGTTCGGCATATATACCGTCTCTTTGTTGAACAAGAGATTCATGATTTCCATCTTGCTCAATAGTGCCGTCCCGCATCACGATGATACGATCCGCATCCTTTACAGTGGCAAGTCGATGCGCAATGATGATGGTGGTTCGGCCGGTCGCAGCTGAGGAACGTCGCAGATTCTCGAGAACTACAGCCTCGCTTGTGGCATCCATTGCGCTTGTGAATTCGTCTAGAAGAAGTAGGGATGGGTTCCTGACCAATGCGCGGGCAAGAGTAATACGCTGCTTTTGGCCTCCAGAGAGCTGCGACTGCGGGCCAGTTCCAATCTTGGTGTGGATTCCCTCGGGCAGACGCTCCAAAAAGTCGCAGTATGCTTCGGTTGCCGCTGTCTGACATCGAGAAAGAATTTCATCTTCTGTAAGATGTTGAAGTTCTCCCTGGGGAATACCGTGCTTGATGTTGTCAAGGATAGATCCAGTGAAAAGTACCGGATTTTGTGTGACAAGTGCAATATGTGAGCGTAAGCTGTGAAGGTTGAAGGACTTCAAATTATCCTTCCCAAGGCTAATGTTGCCATATGTGGGATCGTACAGCCGCAAGAGCAAAGAGGCGATGGTAGACTAATAGTTGGATAATGTTAGCATGTTCTTTCATGACTTTACGGAACAACTTGCTTACCTTTCCAGATCCTGATGGACCAACAAGGCCCGTGACTTGCCCAGGCTTGAGACGCAGATCAACACTGTCAAGGATACGAACGGTAGGCCGAGCAGGGTAGACAAACAAAACTGCCGAGAGCACCAACTCTCTCTCAAAATGCACTTTTTGGGCTGGCTTCCCCTTAGCAGAGTAAACGTCGATCTCGGAAGTGGGGTGATCCAGGACATCCAGTACTGCAGCTCCAGCAGCAGCAGCCATTGTAAATGTTTGTATAAAAGGTCCAAAAGAACCAACGACAAAGGAGGCATCTAGAATGAGAAAAACGACAGCGTAGATAGTTCCTGCTTCAGCGCTGCCATGTCGTAGGTGATCGCCATACCAGAATGCAAGTGCATTGGTGGCGTAAGCCACAAAGTAGACCGAACCAAGCATAAGAGCACCCGCAAAGCTCTTCTTCACTCCTATCCTGAGGGCAGAACGAAGGTGATGCACATGTTCTTCGCTGAGTCTTTCAAAGAGGCCAAAGGCCTGCACAATCTGGACTGCTCTGATGGCACTTTCTGCAACAGAAGAAGCCTTCTCGGTGTATATTGAGGCTTGCTTGGTAAGATCTGAAACGGTCTTGGTGCCAAAGCAGACAACGAACGCCATTGAAGGTATCACGGTGAAGAACCTGACGTTGTCAGTCGACGTTTGTTAACTGGGTACAGAGTGTGATTACATTACCCCAGTAAGCTTTGCGTTGAGCAAAAAGCCTACAGTGAATGCAGAGATGAAGTAGCTGATTGAAGCAATGAAGAGGCCTACTTTCTCCGAGGTTCCAAGCTGGATGGTTTGAGTCTTTTCGGTGAGGATGCTGGACAAGTCCGGCGCGACAGTGTCTGATGAGCATATTGAGTTAAGATTTACTCAATCGAATGGATATTCAAGTCGAAACGCACCATAATAGGCCATGTCCATACCAAGAGCACGATGAAGGAGCCTCTCTCTGGTTTTCCTACTAACGCGCTCGCCCGTGACGGCCCAACATACGGACCATCCCCACGTGACAAAAAAGTAGCCAACCGCAACTGACATGAGACGGTATAGCAAATGTCTTAGCTCATCCGCATTTGGCGGGAAGTTGTTGATAATGCGGCCTAGAATCACGCCTATTAACGGGAGTGGCAGGCCTGCAAGCACAGCAAATATTATGGCCAGCGCTAGGATGGCTTTGGAGCTGGTGTCATCCAGCTGCCTGTACAGAGTGAAGTAGGATGTTCTAAATGGGTTCAGTCCTAGGATCTGGCGAATGAAGCGCTGACGAAACAGCGTGGCGCTCTCGAAAGCCTGAGGTTGGACTGTTGCCAAGGACGGCTCTACGTGTCTCTCCCATTGCGTACTGTGGAGAACAGAACATGTCTCTTCGATTTCGCTGTCGTCGGAATCAAGAAGAGGCAGGCTTTCCGAGCTCGCATCGTCTGTGTAGTCTGGCATTGTGACGCGTGCGCCGGGCGTCATAGACTGCGAAGCTCCCGGATTGAGATGTAAGCGCAGTCTAGTAGTACTAACAAGGAAGCGTCATGGGTAGGCGAATAAGAGAAAGAAGAAAGCAATAGTAGCACAAACTACTGGGCTATGAGGGATAGCAACGAACCATGGGAGTGATGTTGATGATTTGGCTGCACTCAATGTTTGAGAGTAAGGCTAAGGCAGTCAATAGCCCCGTCTTGGCGCCCCATGTTCCTGTTCCTGTGACGTGCGCTTCATGTCAACGACGCCAAGTTTCTAGCAGCCGGTGATAGTCAGGCACGCGCACACCCACCCTGAACGAGAGCTCATGAGATGGAAGGTGAGTGCTCTTTATCGACGACGCGTGGACGTCGACACAGATATGCGATATGACGAACTCGTCTCTTCCTTGTCGCGGACCTGTCACGCAGAAGCCGGACGCGGGACGGACGGGACATGGACAGGCTGCGTAAGGCTGGGCTGGGCTGGACACAGTGGAAAGTCGATGATGCAAGAGAAGACAGGGGATACAGGGGACATGTTCCATCTGATAACTCGGACCAGCAGCATCTGATAAACTTTTCGGGGATAATGGCCGCCTTCGGATTCTGAAGTTTGAGCACGGGCATCGCCTCTACTGATTTCAGCTGATGGTGGGTGGTCCCGCGCGACACCTGACTTTTCCCCACTGCCTACCCTGCCCAACAAAAGATGGAACACCGATGCCGCTTCAACAAAGTCATGCAATTCTAGTCAGAGACCGGGGCGTGCGTACGCTATTGCTATAGTATTTGTCGACTACTTACGTTGGAGTTTGGGGATGCGGCGCCGAGCTGGCGACGCGCGGGTGAATGTCCGACCACATGCGACTGTCACTGCGTGGGACGGTCTCGAAGCTAGTCGCTCTATGTCTCTGGTGGAGCCCTGCTACCGCGTCCTGATTTGTTCCAGTCTGGAATCGAGTTTTCGCCTTGGCCCTCTGGCCGTTGGTTATCCATGCAATAAGGCAGGCAGCTACTTCACATTATCAGATCTTACCCGCCGCTTGTCGAATGACACGCCCACTCGCCGGTCGACTAGGATGTATGACGCTTCGGTCCACCCACTCCGGAAAACGCCATCGCAGTCACGGAGCAGCCTGCAGTCAAAGAGAATGTTAACTTGACTTTCTAACCTTGTTTTTCCTCCTCCAGGCCACAAAGCTCGCTCGTGCACACTCTTGTCTTTTGGCAAGCTTGTTCGTTAGACGTTCTTTACCTACAGCGTACTTACTCTCAACAACGTCTTCACACTCTGTACCCACACATCAGACCAACACTCGAGCATAACTCAAGCATAGCTGCCTACACCCGTCATCACGTGCGTCAGTCTTGTGCACACATCCAAGTGCGCATGTACTTGGACCCCTCCGACCAATCAACGTGTCCCAATTTCTCATCATTGCGAGTTGCCATTGAATTATCCTCTCCCCTAATCCTTCGAGACATTAGCTACGGGTATACCCTCTTTGTCTTTCAACTTGATTTGTTATGTGTGTTGGAACAGCAACATTTCAAGTATCTTGAACATCACATACCCTCCTGCTATAATCATGCCATCCGCTACAACTCCTTGCGAAATGGTCCACAAAAATGGTGTAAACCAAAATTTGTCAATATTGAACGGGCAGCCTTTGTTTTTGGAAGGTCCAGACCTCCTTCACCAACTAGTTCCGCGACTGCATCACGATGCGAACGCCATCGATTTCCTGGAACACGGATCGAAAAGGCGAAAGTTCTCTTACACCACACTTCACTCCTTGAGTGATGCCTTCGCCGCTAGAATTACAGAAATACTGGGCAAGCTCGAGAGTGCTTCGTCCATTATTCCAGTATTTCTACCGCAGTGTCCAGAGCTTTACGTAGTTCTACTGGCTATCCTAAAGGCAGGGAAAGCTTTTTGTCCACTCAACCTCGACACACCAACAGAAAGACTAAAGTTCATTCTTGAGGATGTTTCAGCTGATATCATAATCACATTCGGATCCTACAGCGAGCATATCCGCACAGCGGCCAACATCCATATTGTAGCAGCAGATCGCGAACTTGCTGGTTGCCATAACACCTTCCATCATGACTCGCCGCAGCCAAGCCCTGATGATCTTGCGTATGTGCTGTACACATCGGGATCCACTGGGTTACCCAAGGCAGTGAGCGTGTCTCACCGCGCCGTCACTCAAAGCTTGCTCGCTCACGACCGTCACATTCCAGCTTTTTCTCGTTTTCTTCAGTTTGCTGCCCCTGTGAGTGTCAGGTGTTCAAACACTGTTCGTCATGCTAACATATCAAAAGACTTTCGATGTCTCCATATTTGAGATATTCTTTCCATGGTTTCGAGGCAAAACTCTGGTTGGCTGCACACGCACACAAATGCTTGATGACCTTCCAAGGACTATAGCTAACCTTGATGTGGACGCTGCTGAACTCACACCAACAGTCGTGTGTAATCTTCTATCCGGTCGCTCGAGTGTGCCCGGTCTGAAATTGCTACTCACTATTGGTGAGATGCTCACACAACCCGTCATCGATGAGTTCGGTGGCGATACGACCAAAGAGAGTATATTGTGGGCTATGTATGGTCCAACAGAAGCTGCAATTCATTGCACGATATGGCCACAGTTTTCGACGTCCGATTCAACCAGCACAATAGGCCATCCATTAGACACTGTTTCCGCTTTCATCCTTGCACCTTCTGCTGGACTACACACCCCACCCGTTGATATACTTCCGATCGGGCAGGCTGGTGAACTTGCAATAGGAGGCCCTCAAGTTGCTAAAGAATACCTCAACCGGCCAGACCTTACAAGTACATCCTTCGTCGAGCATCCGTATTATGGTCGCCTCTACAGAACTGGCGATCGAGCAAGGATTAACGAACATGGGTTTCTGGAGTGTCTCGGACGTGTTGTGGCTGGTCAAGTAAAACTGAGAGGTCAGCGAATTGAGTTGGGTGAAATTGAGCAAGCCATCATGAAGACAAGAGGATGTCGTGCAGTCACTGCAATGGTCATACAGGACAACCTGGTCGCTTTCTGCAGTGGAAGGGAAGGGATGTCACGCGGAACTGTGTTGACGACCTGTAAGCACTGGTTACCTGCATCTATGATACCATCGGATGTGTTTGTCATTGACGTAATGCCACAACTACCATCGGGTAAAGTCGATAGGAGCTCTCTTGAGAAGGCATACCTGCGCTCACACTCCAACGGGTCGTCGTCGTCTCTTACTGGAAGCCTAAAAGACCCAGTGAGTCACTTGATTTGGGGTGTCGTCAGCCATCACACCGCGCAGAATGTCGGGTTGGGGACCAACCTTGCATCCATTGGAATAGACTCTCTCAAATCGATCCGCATTGCGTCTGCGTTGCGAAGAGAAGGGTATTCGCTGGGAGCAATCGAAGTACTATCTGCTGTGACCCTTGCAGATCTCATTGATGTTTGCAGGGGATCCAAACCGGTGGATTTTCCATCTCCAGGCAAGGAAACTAAGCCTAAAGCTTTCATTGATACGAAAAACCTTCAACTCAATGGCTGGCGCCATGATCTCGCTTGCATACTTCCGTGCACTCCATTACAGGAAGCCATGCTGGCAGAAACGAGATCGAGGCCCACGGCATACTGCAACTGGGTTGAGGTAGAGCTTTCAGTTGCTTACACCTATGAGCAGATCCAGGATGCTCTCATTCTTCTGGCCCAGGAGAACGAGATACTGCGTACCGGTTTCTGCGTTGATTCTCAGCATACGACAGTATTCTCACAAATCGTCTGGAAGGAGCTCTCGCTTTCTCAAATCCAGAAAGTAGCCAGTTTCTCTAAGAAGTATTCGATGCAATCTGACCATGATATTCTCCGACCGTTCGGCGTCCAGGTCAGGACTCATTGCGAACTTCCCCGCCTGCTCTTCCAAATGCATCATGCTCTATATGATGGCTGGTCCTTGGACTTGCTACTCCGTGATCTTGATCATTGTCTTCGTGGGAAGCAGGACCTGAAGAGGCCATCATTTCGGGAAGTTGTACGTTACTTCGACGATGACCGACGGCTCAACAACATCCAAAGCTCTACAAACTACTGGAAATGCCTTCTTGGTGACTATATCCCAACGACTCTGCCCAACTACCATGGAAAGCTGGTTCATAACGCAAACATACATCGACTTTCCGGACAATCATGTGTCAGGCGGCACAAGCTTTCCGAGTGCGCTCACCAATCAGCTGTCAGCCCACAAGTCTACTTCCAGGCGGCCACTGCGTTCGTGCTCAGTCTTTACAGTGGCTCTAGTGATGTGGTACTAGGCAACGTAACTTCTGGGCGTACAATCCCTGTAGCTGGCATAGAAGATATTATCGGCCCTTGCATCGCTTCCCTCCCATTTCGTATCGATTTTGCAGACGCTTATTGCATTCGAGACGTCTTGAAAAGAACTCAATCAGTAAACAGGGACAGTCTACGTTATAGTCAGCTTCCACTGCGTGAGATAGCAAGGGCTGTCGATGTCAAGCCTGGAGCACGATTGTTTGAAACCTTGTTTGTATGGCAACAGTCAATGGTCTCGGATAACAATGCATCATTGATCGCCAAGATTGTCGATAGCGCAGACGAACTGGAGTTCCGAATAACGTTAGAGTTCGAACCAGTAGGAGACAATATCTTGTTCTGGAGCACATTCGACGCCGCAACTGTATCAGACCATCAGATTCAGTACCTGTTTCGGCAAATCGATGAAGTAGTGGAGATGTTCATGGCGGATGCCGATCGTCACGTAAGTGCGATCAAACAATGCTTTACCACGCCCTCCTTGTCGATTGCCAACCCCTCGCCTCTGGAGCAGCGCTTTGATCATGGCCCTTCTCATGCTGTAGAGCAATGGGCGGCGACTGATCCACACCGAACAGCTATAATCTTCGGCCACGAAGTCAATGGGTCAATGAAGGTCAAAGACACAATGACTTACAGCATGTTGAACTCACGTGCTAATCAGTTGGCTCGTCTCCTTGCAGAACATGGCGTAGCAAATGATCAGCTCGTGTGTATTATCATGGAGAAGTCAGTCAACCTCTACACTTCTATCCTCGCTGTACTCAAGCTCGGCTGCGGCTACTTGCCCCTCGTTCCTGATACTCCAATCGATAGAGTCAAAACTATCCTGAACGATGCTCGCATTGCGGTTTGCGTTTCAGAATCATCACTGTCAGCCACCTTGCGCTCAGATCTCTCAGTTGGTGTCATAGACTTTGACCTCGCTGCCCTCTCTGATTACTGCGATCATAACTTGGAAATACCATACAATGGTCAGCATCTTGCTTACGCGGTCTTCACATCTGGAAGCACAGGAACACCCAAAGGTGTCCTTGTGACGCAGGATAACCTCATGAGTAACCTGCAGTATCTTTCAACTATTTACCCCTTCTCTGCCGACTCACGTCTGCTACAGGCATGTTCACAAGCTTTTGACGTCAGCGTCTTCGAGATATTCTTCACTTGGTACGTCGGGATATGCCTATGCTCGGCTACAAAAGAACATCTCTTTCGCGACTTCGAGGCTGCCATCGACAATTTGAAAGTTACACATCTTAGTCTTACACCGACGGTTGCTGCGCTAGTAGACCCGAAAAATGTTCCCAAAGTTGAATTTTTAGTAACAGCCGGAGAGGCTGTGACTGAGCATGTGCGCAGAAAATGGGCAGGTCGAGGGTTGTACCAAGGCTATGGACCGTCGGAGACTACAAACATATGCACTGTTCGAGTTGCAGTCACTCCAGATGATCTGATCAACAACATTGGCAGTCCTTTTGCCAACACTTCGGCGTTTGTGCTCGATCCCGACAGTCAAGATATACTTCCACGAGGCGCTGTTGGAGAACTTTGTTTTGGTGGCCAACAGGTATTCCGCGGCTACCTCAACCGACCAGAACTCAACGCCCAAAAGATCATTGTCCATCCCACATACGGCAGGATATACCGATCTGGTGACATGGGAATACTTCTTCCCGACGATAGTATTCTCTCTACAGGACGCACAGATGATCAAGTGAAGATTCGTGGCCAGCGGGTTGAGCTAGGGGAAATAACATCTGTCATACTTGATCATGGTGCTGTCTGGGATTGTGTCACCCTCGCCTTAGAACAAGCCAACAATGCGAAGACGCTTGTAAGTTTCTGGGTACCAATGGAGGGTTCCTCAAGCTGCGTCGAGAGTTTAGAGTCTTCGAAATTTGCGACTACAATCTCGGAATTATTCGACCTGCTATCCCGACGGGTGCCATCCTATATGGTACCATCTCATCTTATTCCGATATCATGCCTACCGATGACCCCGCAGGCAAAGATTGACAAACGATTCTTACAGCGATTGTTCTCCAGTTGTGAGGAACATATCCTGAACGATGCCACACATTCTAATGGTATCACGGAGACAGGAGAGGGAGAGCTATTGTCACAATGGGAGAGGGACGTCTCTCGACTCTTGATCCAAGCGCTCGCTATTCCTTCAGATAAACTCAAGCGGACCTCGTCGTTCTTCAACCTGGGTCTAGACTCTGTCTCAGCTATACGTTTTTGTAGTGAGCTACGAATGGCAGGGCTTGGTGACTATTCTATATCCGAAGTTCTCAAGCACCCATCCATCGCTAGTTTGGCATCTTTGGAGAAGTCGCAGTCATCTACAACACCGGTCAAGGCGCTGTCGATAGATGCATCAAATATCTTTACCGTGGACCAACTCCAAAGAATTCGCTCGATTGCCAAGAAAGACGGAGTTTGGGCAACGAAAATACTTCCTTGTACGCCACTCCAAGAAGCCATGATATCGAGTGGTCTCTCTTCGTTGGGACAGGCATACTGTAATGTCATGGTTTTCGATATCAAAGGAGATATAAACCAGCTACAAAGGTGCTGGGAGACTGTCATCCAGCGGCACGAAATTCTTCGAACTTCGTTTGTTGCAACGGAGGATCCATCTTACCCATTTGCCCAAGTCATTGTAGAAGGGTATGACATGAGTTGGCATGAGGACAGTATGGACAGCAACCTTCAATCGCGCATCAGCAAGATCTTGTCTGACCTTATGGAAGCCAACAAACCTCCAGTGTACTTTTCTCTGACCCGAGAAAAAGGTTCCACAAAGTTGCTTTTTTGCTGCCATCATGCCCTCTACGATGGTATAGCTATGTCCACGCTCCTTGCAGAAGTCCAAGAACTGTATCATGGCCGTCAGCTACTACCGCCCGTTTCATACGATGCTTACCTGAAGCGCATGCTTGAGCAGAACTTGGATGAGGCCGACAAGTATTGGAAGGCTTTATTAGAAGGCTTTAAGCCCACGTCGTTCCCCATTCTCACTGTGAAGAGAGTCCAAGAGTCTGGAGCTTTTACGTCTTCGTCAAGACGTCTCAACATGTCACTCGGCAACGTGCGGAAAACATGCCGAGATAGTTCAGTGTCACTTCTGTCCATTGTACACGCTGCATGGGCAAAACTACTCTACTTTTACACTCATGAAAACGACGTCTGTTTCGGCAACATAGTTAGTGGTCGTAGTTTTCCAGGAGAGGACCTCGAACGCCTGGTCGCACCTTGCTTCAACACTCTACCAATCCGTGTCAATTTTGACTTTGGCAAAAGCAATCGCGCCTTGGTGGATCTGACGCATAACCAAAGCATCGAGTCGCTCGAGTACCAATTAACTCCACTCCGTCGAATACAGAAAACTACACTCAAGGATGGTGGGCGTCTATTTGACTCCCTTGTGATTCTTCAGCAGCCCAATGTGCCACTGGATAGCTCCATCTGGATGCTTGAGCGAGACTCGGGTGACATGGACATACCTATTGTATGCGAAGTCGTCCAGGATCAGGTTGAGGATACTCTGAGACTATTGCTGCACTACAACAATTCGCTCATATCCCAATCAGAGGCTTCAATAGTTATGGAGACTTTTGATGCTGCCTTTTTATCTCTCATCCAATCTCCTGATGCACTTTCGGCTGATACGGAGATGTTTCCTACCGACCTCTTGGCGAATTCTAACATGAACTTCAAACACCTCGAGAGTGAATCTAGGTTTTTGCACTCTGGATTTGAGCGCGCGGCATTGCTGTATCCGGATCGCATTGCTCTCGACTTCTGGCATTCTCCAGGGAAGAGGACGACATGGTCTTTTGAGCGACTCAATCAAGAAGCAAATCAAATTGCATACGCGCTCATGGGAGCTGGTGCTGGGCCAGAACAAGTCATACCTATCCACATACCAAAAAGCCCGGTATATTATGCCAGCATACTGGGAGTACTCAAATCTGGAGCTGCATTCGCACCTGTTCATCCTGATCTGCCGGAAGCGCGCAAGCAGCTGATGTTCAAAGATCTAAAACCAAAGATTGTTCTTTGCGACGATGGTTTATTGCTTCCTGAAGATCTTCCTAAAGTCACCGTTCTCAACGCCCAATCTCTTTCAAGCGATGATGTTTCCAACCCCGTTATCGAGGAGTTGAAAGATACCAACCTGGCTTACTGTCTTTTCACCTCCGGTTCTACAGGTGTTCCGAAAGCTGTCAGCATGGAACATCATGCTCCAATACAGACCATCGAAAGCTCCAGAGCACTCATACCTTGGAACTCTCAATCTCGTCTCCTTCAATACGCTGCTATAACTTTCGACATGTGCTACTACGACTGCTTTCTTGCATGGACCTTTGGCTTCACGCTCTGTGCTGCGGAGCAGAGTGATTTACTCAATGATCTTTCGGGAGTGATCAAAACTCTTGAAGCTGATCTACTTGACCTCACGCCATCTGTTGCAGAGACTTTAAAGAGGGCTGATGTTCCAAATGTGAAATGGCTTTACTGCATCGGTGAAGCCATGTCGTCATCAGTTGTGAAGGAGTGGGAGGGAGCATGTGTCAATTCATATGGCCCGACTGAAGCTGCCTTTTGCACGACCATGACTCCCGTCTCTAAAGATGGAAGTACTTCGGTTATCGGAAAACCCTTCCCAACGACGTCCTTTGCGATCTTTTCTGAGCACAGCAAAACTCCACTCCCTGTTCTGAGTACCGGAGAGCTCTATATCGGGGGTGCGCAGCTCGCACGAGGTTATTGGGGCAGGGGCGACCTCACACACGATCGTTTCGTCAGGCGCTGCGGCCAAAGATTCTACAAGAGTGGCGATATGGTACGGATGTTGAGCGACGGCAACTTCGAATTCATAGGACGTCTTGATGATCAGGTAAAGATCCGTGGACTTCGAGTTGAGCTGAGCGAAATCAACAGTGTTCTTGCAGAGGTTAACCCGGATTTGCTCTTTGTCACCACGCAAATCTTGCGGAAAGAAGAATCCTCAAAAGAGCAATTGGTTTCGTTTCTGGTTCTACGTCAATCGATCCGAGAAGAGGATATTCCTATGCTCCAACAGAAGCTGAAAAAACTAGCGAGTACTCGTCTACCTTCATACATGGTGCCCCAATTCTTCTTGGTCGTGGACGAGATACCAAAGTCTATGGCTGGCAAAATTGACAAGAAGGCTTTGAGTACCGTCTTTCAGCAATACTCAGACCCCAGCTCACTTTCCAATGGAATCTCACAGACTACGGAGTACCAGTGGTCCAAGATCGAAAGTGAGGTTCGTACCGTTCTTGCACGTATATCCGAAACTCCAACGGAAAGCATCTCGCCAACAACATCAATATACCAGCTGGGTCTTGACAGCATTAGCGCAGTTCAGATTGCATCTGCTCTTCGTGCTCAAGGATACACAATCAAGGCCACTGATGTCCTCAAACACACCACATGTAGTGAACTTGCTGAGCACTTGGACCAGATCTCCGCTTCAGAGGTGCCTGAAATCTCACCATTCGATTTCCGTGACTTTGAGAGCAAGTACAGAGTACAGATCTTAAGAAATCATTCTATTCAGGATGGGAATGTTGCCGCTGTCCGTCCATGCACCCCCCTACAAAACGGAATGGTATCGCAATTCCTTGCAAAGGAGGGCGCTGTTTATATGAACTACCTCAGGTTACAACTAGAGCCGAATGTTGACTTGGAGAAGCTAGAAGCAGCATGGTCTTCTACCATGGGACGCCATAACATGCTGCGCACTGGATTTGCTCATGTTAAGGATCCACTCTTTCCCTTCGCCATGATCGAGTATACCCAGGTGTCGGTCACACTACCATGGAGTGCAACACGAGAGCAAAAGCGATCTCCATCATCCGATGCGTGGCTTCAGCAGATACGGGAGCAGGCACTCAAAGAGCTGTATATGCCTCCTTGGGCGCTACGATTCGTTGAAAGTAGTGAACAGTCCTTCCTCGACTTGGCCATTTTTCACGCACTGTTCGATGCGCAAAGTCTCCAAACTATCTTCAACGATGTTACAGCTTTTTACAAGGGTCTAAGTCTACCAAAAGTGCCGTCTCTGGACGAAGTTGTGAGTCATGTCATTCAATCTAATAAGCAAGACAACAGCAGCAGAAAAGAATTCTGGATTGAGCTTGGCAAGACTACAAATCCATCTCGTTTCCCCAACCTAGCGCCTTTGAAATACGACCCGGAGCCTCCAATCGTATATACTAGACAATCTGCAAGATCACTTGTTGATTTGGAAAACGGATGTCGGCAGGCAAACACCACGATGCCAGCCGTGGGTATGGCGAGCTGGCTATCACTGCTGTCCTCCTATACAGGAGAAAGCTCTGTGACCTGCGGCGTTGTCCTTTCTGGCCGAGATTCCGATGCTACAGCCCATTCCAACTTCCCGTGCATCAATACTGTACCGTTAGCGTTCACTGTGGGCAATGACACGACAAAGATGTTGGAATCAATAACGGCATTAAATGTGGGCATCCAGGAACATCAGTTCAAGCCACTGAGAGAAATTCAATCCGTAATGGGATTTCCAAATGATGCGCTCTTCGATAGCATCTTCGCCTATCAGAAACTGGCAAACGACAATAATACCTCCGATCTCTGGACTATTGTAGACGAAAAGGCCACCATCGAGTATCCAATCTCTATCGAGCTGGAACCAAAGGGGGGGAAGTTGGAGTACAGACTCACATACTTTCCACACATAATTCCGAGAGAACAAGCGTCTTTGATTCTTGCACAACTCGATCACTTGATGGAGAGTTTCATCTTTAACTCTGAATCTCTTGTAGCCGAGCCGGTCTACTCCCAGCACCTGTACTCTATCACACCAGCAAAGGAAGATGAGTTACTGTCGGACGTGAAGCTACTCCATGAGCTGGTAGAGAAGACTGCTAAGGAGTACCCCCAGCGCATTGCTTTCGAATTCATGTCAAACGAGAGCAGTGGAAAGCGTTCAGTGGAGCAGTGGACGTATCACGAACTGGATCAAGAAGGCAACAAGATTGCACATTTGCTTGCCGCTCACAATGTAAAGCAAAACAGCCTTGTGGGCGTATGCTTCGACAAATGCCCAGAAGCCTCTTTTGCTATGCTGGGAATACTGAAAGCGGGATGCGCTTTTGTTGCCATCGATCCAGGAGCACCTGCTGCGCGTCAGGCGTTCGTCATTGAGGACTCTGATGCTCAGGCTGTTTTGTCAATGTCATCGCAGTCGGCTCAGTTTATGGCAAGTGCCAAGGTACCGGTCCTCAACCTCGATGAATTCGAATGGCGCTCGCTCTCTGGGCAAAAACTGTTACGAAATAGCGCCATCGACGCCCAGGACCGCAGCTACTGTTTATACACATCTGGAACTACAGGTACGCCCAAAGGTTGTGAATTGACTCATGAGAACGCTGTCCAAGCCTTGCTGGCCTTCCAGCGACTTTTCGCCGGGCACTGGGATGTGGACTCGAGGTGGCTCCAATTCGCGTCTTTTCACTTTGATGTCTCCGTACTCGAACAATACTGGAGCTGGTCTGTTGGTATTTGCGTGGTATCCGCACCTCGTGATCTTATCTTTGAAGACCTTGCAGGCTCCATCCGTGATCTCAACATCACCCACATTGACCTCACGCCTAGTCTCGCTCAAATTCTACATCCTGACGACGTACCAAGTCTCTGCAAGGGTGTTTTCATCACCGGCGGTGAGAGTCTAAAGCAAGAGATTCTGGATGTTTGGGGCCCTAAAGGTGTCATCTACAACGGATACGGGCCGACCGAGGCCACGATAGGATGCACCATGTACCCACGCGTTCCAGCAAACGGGAAACCCTCGAACATTGGCCCACAATTCGACAATGTTGGGTCGCTGGTCCTCCGTCCTGGCTCTGACATTCCAGTCTTAAGAGGTGGTATTGGTGAACTTTGCGTCTCGGGAAAACTCGTTGGAAAAGGCTATCTCAATCGTCCAGATTTGACTGCAGAGCGCTTCCCATATCTCGACCGCTTCTCTCATCGTGTATACCGTACGGGAGATGTTGTTAGGATCCTTCATGACGGTACATTCCATTTTTTGGGTCGTGCCGATGATCAGGTCAAGTTGCGTGGCCAGCGTTTGGAAGTCGCCGAGATCAATTCCGTCATCAAACAGTCTGACAGCGACATTTCGGATGTCGCAACGTTTGTATTGAAGCATCCGAAGCAGCAGAAAGAGCAGCTTGTTTCCTTTATTGTGTGCGGCAAAGCACTGAAGGCTCAACCAGAAGTCTTGCTCGACGAGGTTAAAGGAACAGTAAGCGCGAAGCAGGCCTGTAACGACAAACTCCCACCTTATATGGTACCCACCCACTTTGTCCCGCTTGCTTCCATGCCACTCAATGTCAACAATAAGGCAGATGGGAAGGCACTTAAGAAGATGTACGAGGAACTCTCTTCTAGCGACCTTCAAAAGCTGTCGGCCAATTCTTTCTCTGGAGATGAACAGTGGTTGAAACAAGAAGAAAAACTCCGCGATGTTGTGCTTGAAGCCCTTGGCGCGAATCATGAGAGCATGTCCAAAAACACAAGCTTTTATGAATTAGGTATGGATTCTATCTCCGTGATAGGCGTCACACAATCTTTGAAAAAGGCTGGCTTCACCAAAGTTACTACCTCGATGATACTGCGATGCCCTACAATTCGGCAGCTTGCAAAATCTCTGGCATCCCATAGTGCAACAAGCAACAGTCATGGATCGATTCTCGCAGCACAGCAATCTATCAGTGCTGTAAATCATCGCTATCGACGCAAAGTGGCTAACCGCTTGTCTGTCGAACCCAGCATGATCGAAGCTCTTGCACCATGTACGCCTTTACAGCAGGGCATGATTGCAAGATCGATGGAAAATGACAAGGGGCTTTACTTCAATACTTTCCGGTTCAGGTTGAACATGGACGTTGACGAAGAGAAACTGCAAAGTGCATGGGCAAACATGTATAACTCGACCCAAATACTACGTACGGTGTTCGTAAACACAGAAGAAGGCTATTTGCAAGCTGTTCTCGGCGGCATTCCCTTCAACGGGTTTATTCAAACGTCGATTCAAGATGATGACCTTGTCAATCATATGGCTCAATTACGCAAGGATTGGCTCAGCCTCAATGACGTTGAGTTCCGACAGCCGTTCCAGGTACATCTTGTTTCGACAGAGAAACAGAAGTTGCTCATTGTGCACATATTTCATGGTCTCCACGACGGCAATAGTATTGGTCTCCTATTGCAAGGTGTCTGGGATTCGTACAACGGACGGGACTCGATGTCGGGTGCGCCATTGTTCCACACTGCTCTTGCCCACGGTCCACTGAGAATGCCCGACGACGCGAAAAGTTTCTGGAAAGACCGAGTACTAGCCAGGACTTCGTCCCTCCCTACGCTGCTCGACAATTCAGGTCAAGACGCTGTTGTTATCTCGCGCCAAACACATACATCGGCCAACTTTGACCTCATCCGACGACAACTTAATGTCACCGCGCAAGCTGTTGTACAAGCTTGTTGGTTCAGCGTGCTTCACAGACACGTAAACGGAAATGTGGCAACCGGCATAATCGTATCCGGTCGCAGCATTGAACTCGAAGGCGCAGATCGTGTCATAGGGCCTATGTTCAACACTATTCCTCATCACCAGAGGGCCCAACGCAGCGAGTCTTGGTCATCAATCATCAAGAGGGTACACGAGCTCAATGTCGAGGCTCACCCATTTCAACACACACCGCTGAGAGATATTATGAAGTGGTCCAAGAGGTCTTCAAGTAACCCGCTATTTGACAATCTCTTTGTGTATCAAGTTGCACAAGACGATGAGGAGTGGGCGAGAAACGAAGTTTGGGAACTCTTGGACGATGAGGCCGTCGCTGATTATCCATTGGCTTTTGAGGTCGAGCACCGGGGTGGCAACGAGTTGAAGTTGACATTGGTTGTACAAGGGCATGTTGCAAATTCCCAGATTGCAGCTGAGTTATTGGACATGTTTGAAGAAGCGCTGAACCAAGCCATCAATGATCCATCGGCTGTTCTCGAGCTGCCAGTCGACGTGGATGATGCGATTGAGAACCCCACCACCATTCAATTTGACCCGGACCACAACAGTGGCGTCTCAGGTTTCGAGTGGGATGATAACGCCATCGCAATCCGAGAAGAGATTGCCAATTTGACCTCAAACGAGATGGAAAACATAAATGAAATGACATCGATCTTCGAACTTGGCCTTGATAGTATCGATGCGATCAAGCTATCGTCAAAGCTTAAGAAACGAGGAATGGAGCTCTCAGTCAGTGGCATTATGCGCGGGTTGACTATTGAGAAGATGGCGCAAAATATTACGAAGAATGCTCAAGCTACAGAAGCGGCATCACAGTTTGATCTGGATGTTTACATATTGAAACTAGCAAAGTGTCTCGACCATCAAGGGCTCCGCACCAACGACATTGAGGAAGTGCTCCCTCTGACACCACTCCAAGAAGCCATGGTTGCCGAGATGATTGCATCTGAGTACACAAGGTACTACAACCATGACGTGCTAAAGCTCAGTCCAGATACAGACACAAGCAAGCTCCAAAAAGCCTGGACAACAGTCGTCATGGATTCACCAATTTTACGTACTGGTTTCGTTGAGGTGGACAATCCGGACGTCGATCTCTCCTTCGCGCAGGTCATCCACCGTCAACCACATGACTTTTGCTCACACATGAGTTCTGACAGCACACCGGACTTTACATCTATTTTCAAGGATCTCCGAAACGACGCGATTCAGAGACCACTGTCAACGCCACCCTTTCATCTTACATTCATCGACACGCCTGGCCAATCGTATCTTGTCTTATCAATTGCGCATGCGCTGTATGATGGATGGTCTCTGAGTCTGTTGCATTCTGATGTGCAAAGAGCTTATCGAGGTGAATTTAAAGTTCGGCCTTCCTACGTACCGTCATTGGCAGAGATTATGAAGACCTCAGGATCGGATGCTGCAGGCTTCTGGCAGGACTACCTCTCCGGCGCTAACAGCAACACTTTCCCGCGTCGAACGCTGGGACCAGATGAAAAGAGCGACATCGTTCATCGACACCAAGAAAACAGTAGAATCGCCCTGGAAAGCATCCAATCATTTACAAGGAAGAACAATGTTTCGCTTCAGACTGTGGGACAAGCAGTCTTTGCTCTCGTGACTGCATCTTTTACCCGCTCTCTCGATGTTACGTTTGGCTCAGTGCTTTCCGGTCGTGACGACGAGGAAACATCCCAGCTTTTGTTTCCGACTATGAACACAGTGGCTATACGAACCATTCTTCACGGAACAAGTGTTGAATTGTTACGTTACGTTCAAGACAACTTTGTGAATATCAAACATTGGCAACACTACCCACTTCGAAAAGCTATATCGCAGGCTAGGGTGGAGGGGAGATTGTTTGAAAGCCTTTTCATCTATCAAAAGAGTTTGGAACAAGAGCAGGATGAGGGCGAGAGGCTGTACACCAGTGTTGAGGGCCATAGCGATGTTGAGTATCCGGTGTGTGTCGAGATGGAGGTGGTGAACGACACTTTGGTGTGGCGTTGCGCGGTCAAAGATGGTGTTTTTGATTCGGAAAGAACAAAGCAGTTGCTGAAGAGGATGGACGATGTGCTGAGACACTTGATGGAACGAGCAGAGGCACCGGTGATTGAGATGACCACAGAAGGAACGTCAGTCTGCGGTCTGCCAGCTTTCGAAGAAGCTGGGATTCATACTGAAAGCGTTCATGTGGCATCTGGGAAAGACGGCGGACAAGATGCACAAAGCACAGAAACAGCTAATAGGATCCGGAAGATACTGGCTGCAGTTTCCAAGACGCCTGAGGAAGAGATGACTAACGACATGACCATATTCCATATGGGACTGGACTCGATCAGCGCAATCAAAGTCTCGTCACTTCTTCGCAAACAGGGGATTGTCCTCAGCGTTGGAGAAATGCTGCAAGCTGGTTCAATGGAGAACATGGCCAAGCTTGTCGATGCCCGTGCTACGGAACCATCAACACCCAAAGACGACACGAACAATTTAACGAGTCTTGATGGAATACTGAAAGACTTGGACAAGACGGAAATTTTCAAGCGAGCCGGCGTTGACGCAGACAATGTCGTCCAGGTTTTGCCAGTCGCTGCTGGTCAGCTTTACATGCTGTCCATGTGGCTCAATACTAACGGCAGCAATTTCTACCCAGAATTCAGCTACGCGCTCGAGGGGGATGTGGTGTTTGAAGATCTGCAAAAAGCATGGCAGGCTTTGGTGACGACGAATCCAATACTCAGGACATGCTTCGTCTCAGTTGGCGATCACCGGGTATCCTACATTCAGCTTGTGTTGAGGGATGTTGATAGCGCTATCACAGATGTCACTGGATGCGGAGATGATGAGATACGCAACCACGTTCAACACGCTACAACTCACCAGCCATGGGCAAGAATGCTGGTTTCCCGGAACTCCTGCGGCTGGAATCTGCAACTCAAAATACACCACGCACTCTACGACGGCATCAGTCTACCATTACTCATACAACAACTCAAAGATCTCTGCGACGGCAGTGTCTCTGCTGTTTCTCAAGACAGTATCCTAGCCGACTTCATATCCAGCACCTCCTCGCTCTCATCTTCCCTGCAGCGCCGCCAATTTTGGGAAACCCATCTATCCAATACAAACCCAAAACAACTGAAGCAGCCCTCCCACACACCCACCACCCGCCTAGAAATCTTCCACCCATCCCTGACCCCCATGCAAACACTCGACACCACGGCCCGCCACCACGGCATCTCCACACATGCCCTCTTCCTCGCCGTATACGCAAAACTCCACTCCCGCCTCTCCCACGGCACCACCACCGACGATATAGTCCTAGGCATCTACCTCGCCAACCGCTCTCTATCATGCACACCCGACCTCCCAAATGCCGCAATCCCAACACTCAATCTCGTCCCCTTGCACATTTCAAGCCCGCAATCCCGCAGTGTAGTGCAGTCAGCGAAGGAAATCCAAACGCACCTGCGTGATCTTAACGATACTGGCGTTGCGACTACGAGTCTTGTGGAGATAGAGGAGTGGACTGGTGTGAAGATTGATGTTTTTGTCAATTTTCTCGTGGAGCTGGATACGCCTCCTCCTCCTCCTTCTTCTTCTTCTTCTTCCTCAACACAGGGGGATCATCGAGGTGTCAAGATTCAACCTGCGGAGCGAGAAGAATATCGTACACGATTCTCGCGTATATCCCCCATCGTTCAACCTGATTTGGACATTGAAGAATTAAGAAATGAACGTGTGAATGGAATTTATTTGGTATGTCTATTTCCCCCCAATCTCGTATTCTTCATAAAAGGACTTTTTTTGCTAATATGGGCCATATAGCACACCATTGATATCGAAGCCACGGTGCGAGAGGGATACTTGGATGTGGGTGTTTTTGCGCCGGGGGATATGATTAGTTTGGAGCAAGGAGAGGAGTTTGTGGAAGGGTTGAAGAGGGAAGTTGAGGAGTTATTGTCATAGATTTCTTATTTCTGAGTTTCTCTTGTTTCGTTTCGTTTGTTAGTTTTATTTGGGGATTGCATAATTGGAGTTTTGGGATGGGGGATGAGGCGTATTGGTTTGTTTGATTTCATGTACGTTTTTTTTTTCGTTCTTGTTTTGAGAGAAATAATGCACATATTTTCATAGGAATCTGAATGTCACGCATGAATTTCGTGAATGATTATGCGTGCTATTACTAACCCAACGCCTCGCTACCATCATCATGCTCATTGCTTAATTATACAAATATCCCCGGGTATACTTGGTCGAATACAAAACAAATTAAACCGATTAGACCACTTCAATGATATGAAACCCCCCTCACTCGTTCAATTGTTCCACATCCAACTCTAAACCATATGCTCACCCCTCGCACCATGACCATGGCCAACACTGGCGCCATGACCAACAGGCTTCCTGTTCACGTGGGAACCAGCGGGACCCTCAGCCTGAGGCATCATAGTACCCCTAGGACCATCAGCAGCGTCAAAGGGCGCACCACCCCAGCTGCCTGCATCATGGGTGCCCCAACCGGCCTTGCGAGTGAAGACGGCATCGTGGAAGCCGTCAAAGGAGCTGGGACCAGCACCGTAGACAAAGGGGGCGTGGCGCATGAGGGGGATGTGGTTGAAGCGGAAGTCCCAGATGGAGGCGTAGGTCATGCGGTAGGCGCTGAAGGCCATCATGGTGCCGATTACGGCTCCGGCGAGGACGTCGTACTGTCATGTCATGTTAGTTTCGAGTATATGGGACTTGTACATTTAATGGAAAAACTTACCCAGTTGTGGTATTCGTCAATAGTAAGGGCACCACCGATGAGACAAGCACCGAGGATGGGAGCGTAGAGTGCAACCAACTTCCACATTGCAGGGTGGTGGTTGGAGAAGACCTTGAGCTTTGCGTTGAGGTAGAGGTAGAGAAAGACGAAACCGGCAAAGGCAGCGGTTGTGTGACCCGATGGCATGGACTCGAGGGAATCGTTGATTTCGTTCATATCACCCGTGCAGATGCTCTTGTCAAACATGATTTGACGGTATCCATTGGCGACGTTGCCGTTGCCGCTGCCAGACTCGATGCCGTTGTCGGCTGCGCCAACGCTCGAGCGAAGGTTTTCAGGGATAACGGGCTTGCAGACGGCGAGGAAGTGAGGGCGGAGACCGCCAATGAGCCATTTGATGAAGACCTGGAAGACTGCGGCGGTAATGAGAGAGTATAGAAGGCCGATAGTGGCATTGTTGACATCCCAGAAGCTGCGGGCGCGAATCTGCACGATCAAAAAGACGGCAAAGGGAATGAAAAAGGCCATGAGGGCGGCGGCCCAGATGGGGATGATTTCGTTGCGCAGGGGGTAGGCAAACTCTGGGTAGACAATCTCGCCATCCTGGAAGACGACTGTAGTGTGTTAGATGGTGATGGTTTATGTGCTGGACGGGATACGTACTGGGAAAGCTGCGGCTAGGGGCTGGGTCGGCCATGTAGACACCCAGACCAATGGCACCCATGGCGGCCATGGTCAGGATGTCGAGCCAAGTAGCCTTGAGCCATTGTCCAAAGCTTGGCCTGGAGTTGTACGACGATGAGTGAGACTTGGAGTGGCGTCTTGGTCTCTTTTCCCTGTGCGAGCCAGTCGCAGTGGTTGTGTCGGCAGCGACAGGCGTCGTGTTTCGCTTGTTGAACAGGCCCATGGTGGTGTTGGTTGTGGGTGTCTGGCGAGGCAAGTCTCCCGAGGGGTGAATGACGTATGGGCACTCGAACCGCCTGATTGTACAGGCGAGTACAAGGAAAGAAGAAGAGAGAGGGTTGGTGAGTAGCAAATTCACAAGCAGAGGCTCATTGCTTATATTTGCACTCTCTTACTTTCCCGCCTAAAGGGTCTCGAGCAAAAGTCGTCACTCAGCATCATCTTTGTCGCACAGGCATACCACCAGGCCGGTTCGCAGCGACAAAACCTGCTTTCTGACCAACCTTGTTACAGTCCAGGCGTATCCAAAGCGCAGACAGCGAACGAAATAATAGTCGATCTTAACCCGACCAAGCAAGTTGGTAAAAGCTTGGTTTGCAGAGTAGAAGCTTGGCAAGCCCGTTTGTGGCTCTTGTGTGGCTGGTGAGGCGCGCGATGATGGCATGTGTGGCTCCTCAGTGCCGTGTAGCCACTAGAACATGTATCGCTTTGGTTGCTTTGGCCATGCGCTGACGCTACGGCGGGCCCAATGTGCCGAATGCTGGGGATTGATGAAGAGAGAGTTTGCATGTCCGCGGTGTGATGATGCAAGGTGTAGAGAGCGTGACGTCACAGGGTACCAGATTTGACCCAGCTGTGAATGAACGTCCATGGTCACGAGATACGTTTTCATGCAAGTCAATCTCTTCTTTTGGCTGAAATGCCCCGATGCATCTTTACAATCAGTTCTGCATGCTTTACATTCCGCTAAGAAAAATGGATATTCAACAGCCTAACAAACAGTACACCTTAATTCTAACATGACAACAAAAAAGCATCAATCAATGGGTATCATCTTCCTCCCCTTCCTCCTTTCTCCAGCTACGTCTACTCCAACCGTCTAAGAGTGGATATGCACCTCAGTGCTGCCACTGCGATGCCATGTTGCGAGCAAGACACCGCAGCGGCCACACTTGTGCTGGACGTCCTTTGTCGAGCTCATGACGTAGGGAATGCAGCCCAAGCAGCACAAGCAGCAGAGACCAAAGGCCCAGGCATGTGTTGTGTTACCCGTCTCAAACGAGACATTTGTGAGGGAGCGCTGGCCGCATGCAGGGCAGTCTGCGGGCGCGGGGCCGCGCTGAAGATTGGCAATGGGCGTCGCGTTCTGGTACTGTGTGCCGGGCATTTGCTGGGGCGGCATGCCTGGGGCTGAACCGGCGACGCTGGCGTCTGGGTGCTGATATGTCGCTTGTGGGGGTGGCTGCGAGTATTGCTGCGCGTTTGGATCTTGTGCGTAGACGGGCGGCTGTGGCTGGCCTGTGGCTTCAGGCGACTGGGGATACGCTTGCATGGGCACTGGTGTGGCGGTCAGTTAATCGTTCATACATGCATTGCAAACGTGGCACGGTAACACAGCACACCACAGTACAGCACATGTTATCATGCTGCAGTGTAACAAATGCTCCGCATCCAAGCCCACAGGTACAACGCTTCTCAACACTTACCACCTGGCTTCTCCATGGTTTCAGTATGTAGCTTCGACTGCGTGGTGGAAGAGGTATTAGTTGGCGGCAACGACAATTCTCAAAGATGGTGCAGAACGCGTCAAGAGCAATCGAGGGCCAGCGCCCAAGTTTATTAAAGCCCTTCAGGCGCACCGTCGTCGCTTAGACTCCATCATTCACCGCACGGGGGCCTAAAGTTTGGGGGCGCCAGGCGTACTCGTTAGCACAGCCTCGACTCGTGCATTACCATCATTCGCCCATTGCGCGCGTTGGCCCCCATACAGCCCTCCACCCGCCCAATGGGCCATTTCCCCCCACCCTAGTCGTCTAAAAACCGCCGTCGGGTCTGCAGGGTCGAAGCGTCCAAGCCTCAATTATCTTGTGGCTGATGTTCTTTTCGAGACAAGGCAGGTTAATAGCGCAGCAGGGTCTGGCGAGGGCGAACCGCCCCAAGCCTAATTTCCAGATGTCGTTCCATGGCACGAGCATCGGATATAACAAAGGGGGTCAGAGACATTCTCCTGTTGGTTCCGTCCCGGATACCGGCACTCGCAAGCCATTGTAATCTCTGCCTTGTATCGTCACGTTTCTTTGCCTCAACTCCGGGTCGAGCAACCATGGCATTAGACATTATGTACTGCGCAGGGCTGTGCTGCGGCGTGGATGCGATCAACACACGTGTACCTACTTTTTATCTTTAGCGCATTTCCTCCGACTGCATGAAACCGTGTCAACCGTGGGCCGGTTCCTGCAGCCATCTATTCTCCATGGCATAGCGTCTCTGCTAATTAGCGCCCGGCAGCCGCTCGTCAACATGAAGCCGGTGAGCTGACGGTCCGGCTCCGTGTCACTGGTTGTGTGTGCTGCTCAGTAGCGTGTATCCATGTCGTCCAGGTCGACGTCGTCCTCTGACTCTTCATCTGCATGTGCATCGCCTTTAGTGTCTTTGGTCGGCTCAGAGTCTGTCCCGTGCAACATCTTGTGCTGCTCTGGGGTCAAGTCAACAATGGTCGGCGCATAGTCGCCCACCTCGTCTTCTGCATCTGCACCATTGACTTCCAATTCCACACGCTCTCCGTCCTCCAACTCCAACATGCCCCGCTTCAGATACGAGCCCTCGGGCTGCCATCCAAACTCCTTCTCCATATACTCCTGCAGGTCGTCTACCTCGTCGACCATATCGGCTTTCCACTTGCCATCAAAGTCTTGAAGACCTTTTCGGAACTGGCCCAGCAGCGGTCGCAAGAATCCCCCGCCAGCGTCATTCATGTCGAATAAATCTCCCTCGGCGTCTGCGCAGTGGCCAAGCTGGATGCGCAGACACTTGAAAAGGTCCAGGAAAAGATGAGAGCGCTCCTTGACTGCTTGCCGACAGGTGAGTAGCAGTCGCAGCAGTCGCTTCCACTGTTCGAGACAAGAGTTGTTGTTGAGCGTCAGGACCATGAGAAAGGCAAACTGCAGCTCGCCCAGAATCTCATTCTCCCGGCCCTGCTCATCTCCTGCCTGGCAGTGCTTGTTGATGAGATCGCCTAGGAACCAGGACCGGTCCTGTGCAGCCTCTGTCCGTTCCCTGCCGGTCGCTCCTTCTCTCCATGTTTTCTTCAGGTCAATTGGCAGGAACCTCAACTCCTTCTCCGGGCGCAACATGCTATTGCTTGATTCCAGGCCCGGTATGTCATCTAGGTCCTGCGAGGCCGACGAGGCCGATGTCAAGTTCCAGTGGTCGGGATTCAGCCCGCATATCCTCGACAGCATTGTAGGCGTGATGTGTGTGGTAAGCTTACTCCAGTCGGTGCTCTCTTCATTCCAGCCATCTTCAGCGCCCGAGTCGCCTTCCTGCACGGTTTGCCGATAGGGCGTCAGGCCATCTTTCCATATGCTGCCGAGGTTGGCCTTGTGCTTGAAAACCTCAGTCTGCGATGTTTCCGCCACCAGGTCCTCGGTGCTTTGATCCCATTTCTTGACAAAAACTTGTGGTGAGCCCACGCCAGGCGTGACATAAAACCATGCGCCGTGTCTCACGGACATGGCGCCATCAATGGCAGCAAAAACAAAGTGCAGGCCATGTGGGACATTTCGGACGCCTCGGAAGCGCGGTGACGATGTAAAGGATAGCAGGTCGATGCCGGCGAGGGCTTTTGGCGGCAGGTCTAACAATAGCACGCAATTATTAATAGTAGACGGATCCATGCTGGGGCGGAAGAGTTCGTCGAACCAGGTGTTTCGCAGGATCTTGAGAAGAGGCTGTTCGCAAAGCTCGACATGAGCCGGGGAGAAATGGGGTATCATAAGTTCTAGGCAGGGTCCAGAAATGGCTTGGGGGAAAAAACACGTGAACGCGCGCGGTACTAGTCCAGTCCAGTCCAGGGTCCAGTCAAATCAAATGTTTGGCAAAGGAGCGTGTGGGATATGGGCGCGACAGGAGAAAATCATAGACAAGAAGAATAAGAACGAGGAATGAGAGAACGAGGACGATTGCGTCCGCATCTACTTAGAGCAGAGTGCCTAGACGCAGACAGGCATGCAAGCAAGTAGCGCTCGAACGACTTGGGGGGTGCAATGCGACCGATGTCTGACCGACACCATACGCCATACGTCATGCCCACCGTATAGAGTTTGGCTGGACCATGTGCTGCCGGCATCTTGCTCACCGTCTTGCTGGTGTTGTGGATGCTCTCCATCGATGCACGCCATCTGCACGCATCGCATGCTATGTACATGTCGACTATGTATGTATGGAGCGGCGGTGTCGGCTCTCTCTCGCTCTTCCTACACACCCCACCCAACCCTCTGCTGATACGAGACATCACGCAGCAGGCTAACAACACCAGCACACACACGCACTGAAACAAGGTGCACACGCGGATTTTGGCTTTGGCAGGTCAATAATACTACGGTACATATTGCATACGCCGTCAGCCTCTCCACTGGCGATCATAGGGTCCAGCCCACTGCACCGTCCCTGCAGCTTGATGCCCCTCTAGGTAGCCACCCGGCCCTTTCTCTCCACCCGCCCATTGCTTCTCGCGGCAACGCACCTATTCCAACACACCCATACCACCCATACCAACATCCACGCCTACACCCGTTGTACAACAAACAGCGCACTCTGTGCCACTGCCCGCCATGGACCGCCGCCGCACCCCAGGCCTGTCGTCGCTCTCCTCGCGCGGCCTGCAAAACCACCACTACACCAATCACGGCGCCACCCTCCGCACCCGCAACGCCGACTCGCTCTCCACCCAGCTCTCCGTCTTCCAATCCCTCCTCCACAACTTCGCAATCACCCATTCCAAAGACATCCGTGCAAACCCCGCCTTCCGCGCTGAATTCGCCCGCATGTGCTCGGCCCTCAACATCGACTTCCTCGCCTCCTCGTACCACAAAGACACTGCAACTAGCACATCAAAGGACGCCAACAGCACCGCCAGCGGCGAAAGCATCTGGACGCAGCTTCTGGGCCCCAACCTCAACGACTTCTACTTCAACCTCGGCGTCCAGATTGTAGAGGAATGCCGCGCCACCCGCGCTGAAAACGGCGGCCTAATCTCCCTGTCGGATCTGCAGGCTCGCCTCTCCAAATCCACCCGCATAGGCGGCAGCATGACCGTTTCCGACGACGACATCAAGCGTGCTGTTGACGCCCTTGCGCCGCTGGGGTCGTGCTTTTCCATTGTCAAAATCGGACACCGCAGTTTGATTCGGAGTGTGCCCAAGGAACTTAATGTCGACCAGAGCACCGTTCTCGAGGCGATCGAGTTGCTGGGTTACGTGACGTTGTCTGTGCTGCAGGTTAATTTGAATTGGGAGAGACCCAGGGCTCATGCCGTTATCGAGGATCTCATGGCGGACAGTCTGGTGTGGGTGGATACCCAAGCGGGCGAAAACGAGTACTGGAGTCCTGCATTCCTAACTATGGGCGGGTCCAAGTCGGATGCAGCTTCTTAGACTGTGTTTTGGGATTGGCACTGGAGATTCAAACTACGGCGTAACTAAGGAACGAATGATACCCGGCGTCATAGCCACTTACTATATACATATGCAAATAGATGGATTCACGATAAACTTTTACACATGAACAAAAAGGTATCATAAACACACATGTCTTGACTTCTATATACACATACAAATACAAACACATATTCTTCACCCTCCCCCCCCATCACCAAAGCACCTCTGTATTACACATCCTGACCTCCTCGCTATCCTTCCACGCCGTGTCTGCATTACTAGACTCAGGAAACACTTTACGGTGCCATCGAAGAGACCACCTGCGCGCACTATGCTCATCCTCAAAGTCCAGCACCCACCGGTTGTACACACGGTTCATCACCTCTTGATGCATCTGCGCCGGCGAGCGGTCCTCTTCCACGCTACCCATCATGCTCTGAATCTCCGGGTCCTCATACGCCATTTCCATCGAAGACGACGACGACGACGACATAGCATTCACAAGCGGAGAATCAGAGTGATCAAAGGTGCCGTATGCCCGAGGCCGGCTCGACGAAACGGACTTGCTCGACATCTTGAGATTGATCATGTCGCGCAGCCGGTGGATCGACGACTGCGCCTCGTTTCGCAGCGGCACCAGGCTTCCCTGCTTGTATGCGTCGGTGCAGATGGCAATGTATATGTCGGATGCAGACGGTTCGTAGCCTTCAATGTGCAGGAGCACCCGCCAGATGCGATTGCCCTTTTCGTCCACACCCGGCGCAATCGGCTGGTACCCGCCCCGCTCAATCAACAACCGTAGAGCAGGGTTGTATGGCTGCATGAGCACATTGAGACTCATCGCATGACCCTTGGGCAGCAGGTTGTATGAAGTTACTGCAGCACCAATGTCTTCGCCGTCCTCGAGAAATCCCTTGGGCGGAGGAATGGCGGATAGGATGCTTGACGGCTGGTAGCGGGCACTGAGCTTGTGCAGTCTCGAAGCATTCTTCTGATATGCCAACGCTGCCTCCGTATTCCTGAACAAAAGATAGTAAAAAGGCAACCGTTCTAGACTCAAAGGGTCTCGGCCAGGAATGGCCTTGTAAAAGTCGCTGTCTCGCCGCCATCCCTCCAGGTGCTTGCCCTTGGGAATGATGCGACGAAAGTCAGCTTCCGTCAACCCAATGCTGCAGTTGGTCAGCTGGAGCACAGCAATTTGCTCCCTATGTTGCTGAAACGGCTTCGTTTCCCGCTTTTCTGCCTTCCGCGCCTCTGGGCGCTTAATGGACTTGGGTAGCTCCAGTCTGGGATATTGATCTCTGCCTTTTTCCGTTGGCCGAGGCGGCGGAGCACTGTTCGCTTCTGGGAAGAGCTCTTCGAGGAGCGATTGTTCACTAACTTCCTCACTGGGTGGTAACGACTTGGATGAATCGTCAAATGATATGTCCTGCTTGGCCTCCGGACCCTCTTCAGCCCTAGCCGCCTCATGGCTGCCATCCTCGCTGTCCACCCTCAACTCTATAGATGATGTCATCGAGCGCGACTGTGTATGGATTTTGCTCATCAGCCTCTGTCCATCATCTGTGTCATCGACAACAGGAGCCTTTACTTTCTTGTCAAGACGAGTTGAGGCTGAGTCGGCTGTCGTGTCGTGCAGCAGATTCCCCTTAGGAAGCATTGACAAGAACTCATTCTCCAAATCCTTCACCGCTCTATTGCCTCTTTCCATATGCCAGGTTGCACATTCTCTCTCAAGCCTCAAAATCCAGCTGAGAGGTGACGTCCGACCAGGTTGCCTCGCTCTTGCTAGCACGTTCCGTGAAGCGCCAACTTCTCCGAGTATTCTCAATAAGCGACGATCTACTTCTTTGTACGCTCGATCGGCTATTGCCTCGGTGTGCTTGCGGAAATTGCTCGCAACTAAAGTGAGTATCGGAGACTCTTGCGTTTCCAGCTCTTTGCCCGTTTTTTGGATGAACTTAGCTGCATTAATGCGACGACGATGGCAGGCTTCCAAGAGGGGAGCAATAGGATCACCAAGCACCTGCGTCTTAGTATATTTGGCAACATCGCTAGCCACTAAAGAGTTGACTTGGCTGAGGGCTTCACTCGAGGACTTGGACAGTTTCGAGGCAAGCCAGTCCATCAGGCTCTGGTATTGGGCACAGCTGTTACTGATCAACCGATCATTATCCCACATGGCAATTCGTTGAGCGGTAAGAAAGCGACGTAGAATGGAGGGAGCTATAGGTGTAATTAGGTCAGAATGAAGCCCTGCAAGAGCCCGAGTGGCTCTAAGACATTCTAGGACAGAGAGTTCATAAGCAACTCGGGCGGCACGCAGAAGACTAATCATCTCACTGGAGTCTATTCTGGAAGAGGGAAGGATACGCCGCCCAGCCTGGGTTTGGAGCGCCGAGTCCAGACTCTGCGTCTTGGATTGCGTTTTTTGTGGTTTCTTCACGGGCGCAGTTCTTGCTACTGCAGATGTAGGCGAAGACGGCGACGACTGTCCGTTCGTAGGTTTTGCTTCTAAGTGGGCTTGCAGTGCCTTGATCTGTTCAGAGAGCTGTTGAATTTGCTGCCGCATGGCTGCAACATCAGCCTGCTGGGCAGTCGAAACATGGCCCTGCCTCCGCTTCGCAGATTTCCTCTCTCTGCGACCTGTTCCCAGATGGTTCCCGGTTGCTGTGAAACGAACAGATCCATGTACAGTATCTTGTTCGTCTTGTTTCGTTGCTCCGTTTGTTTTGTGAAGATGAGTCTCGGAGCGTCCTGGGTCCTTGGCATGAGGAGGAGGCGGTGGTGGTTCCAACTTGGGCTCAGTGGATGTGGAGGGGTTAATGTGAGCCCCAAAGGAAGCAACATGGTACAATGCCTTTTTCCACCAGGGCCTCTCCTCGACTGGACCATCTCCAGGCGAGTCAATTGGGCGGGATGGAGCACTGCCCTCTTTGTTGTCGCCTTTGGCAGTGCGTGTTTGCGGGGTGTCATTGCCGGCGGTCGAGAATTTGGCGCGGGTGGTGGCATGGGTGCCGCGAACCTGCTTCGCGGTCACTGGGAGGTGACATGGCCGCAGATGTCGAGAGAGGCGCGGCGGTGGCATCAATTGCGCGGCTTGGTCACATTGCACAGCTGCGATTCTTGGGCCCGCCGTCGATACTGAAAAGCTGCAGAAGGCATGCGGCGCTAATGGCCCAATCCGGTCTAGTCCACCCGTCGCTTAGTCACTCCATTTCCCTACCACCACAGTCGGTTGCAGCCCAAAAGGGAAATTAGGCGAGGGTTGCATGTTTGACCTGCTCACGGCTTCTGCGGCGAAAAAAAATCCTTATGAGCACATGCAGTAGACGCATCATGCGAGTCACATGCGTACAAGAATCCATCTCTCCTCAGATACGCACTTCTCCATAAATCCCCCCTCATTACGTGCGCACAGGAAAAAGCAACATGAGCCCGGCTGCTACTTATACCCTGCGCCCGCTGGAGCGCAATCCGCCTAGCATTCCTACCAATGCACTCGAGGGCGGTGCTTTTCGCGTCCATCTGTCGGCCAAAGAACTCAAGGCTCTCGGGCTCAGCAATGGCGACTGTGTCCGGCTTAGCACTGCAGCAGGCTTCAGAGGCTACGCCGTTGCATGGCTCGCCTCGCAGACTAACGCCGGGAACAAACCCATTGCCAAGGTGACCGACCTTCTACGGGAGCACTATGACCTCGCGCTCAATGATCCCGTTTTCATTGAAAAGGCCGATTCCTGGAAGCCTCTCAAGTCAATCGAGATTAGCATTTCCGATTCACCAACTCAGACTGCCAAGTTTGCCTCGGGCGAGCAACTTTTATATTGGCTTCGCCATGCATTGGGTAAATATGCAAATGTTCGTCTTGCATCTGCTTCTCTAACTCTTGTGCAGCAGCAGACACGGACATCCTCCTGCCGGGATGCAGTTTTCCAATCCAGCAAAAGAGCTTTAGGCAAAGAGGCCAAAAGGTCCGGGTCACAGTGCAAAGTATTGATCCACTTCCGACCGAGAAACATGCCGTGTACTTTGATGAGACTACTACTCACATCACCACTGTGGGTGATTTCACGCCTGAAAAGTCGCCCCCGAAGCCGTCAGGTGTACTTCAATTAAGGTCTGATGGGATCGGCGGTCTTTCGAACCATATTGCGGTCGTCAATGAAGATCTTTCCTTTCTTACTAACAGCCAACCTCATCTGCACAACCGACACCTTCTTGGGCCTACCGCCTTCCTTTTGCATGGCCCAGAGGGTACTGGAAAGACTCTTTTGCTTGAGAGACTCGCGGAGTGTCCTTGGACTGAAGTCTACAGGATCAATCCCGACACAAATCCCAAAGGCCAAGTCAAGGCCCTCTCCGATATCTTCCAAGATGCTCGTGATAACCAGCCAAGCCTGATACTGATGGACAATTTAGATCGGCTTTTAGACAAGGCCGACTCATTAGTAAATAGGCTTCGGATTGAACTCGCTACTCTAGGAGGAAGCCAAGTCGTCGTCGCAGCAGCAGCGCGCAGCGTGTATGATATCGACTCCAGCCTTCGAACAGCGACTGCTTTTCAGACCGAGCTTGAGTTGCTACCACCAAACGCAAAGCAGAGAGAAGACATTATCCGCCAGATACTGGGGCCTACTTGCAATGTCCCGCACGTTGACCTAAGTGCTCTTGCAGAACGGTCACATGGCTTTGTAGGTCGCGATATTGCCAGTCTTTGCTACCTTGCTAGGAAGCACCATACGAGGCGGATAGTCAAGCTATTGGACGGGAAAGACAAGACCGAGCTTGGCAAGGTAGATGAAGAAACCGACTTTGTCGAGCAGGAGGATTTCGAGGCCGTGATAGAGCAAGTGCGCCCCACAGTGCTAAAGGACAGCATTCTCGAAGTGCCAAAAGTCAGGTGGACGGACATTGCTGGCCTGGATCATGTACGGGCCGTGCTAGAAGCTATTACCGTTCGCCCGTTCAAGGTACGTGAGCATCAATTTCCGCATGTTCGTGATGCACACAGATCCCTGCTCTACCTCATAACTTTATTCGCATCCGAGTAACAAAAGGAGACTGATGACGCCCTTAGTACCCTGACCTCGATGTCAAATTCGGTGGGCCTCAGTCGCGCAAAGGCGTTCTCCTCTACGGCCCACCGGGATGCGCGAAGACCCTGATTGCACAGGCCGTCGCGACCGAAAGCAGGCAGAACTTCCTTGCCGTAAAGGGATCCGAACTCATCAAAATGTACGTGGGTGAGTCTGAACGAGCAATTCGGGATGTTTTTCGAAGAGCACGAGCAGCGAAACCTTGCATCATCTTCTTTGACGAGATTGATTCCATCGGAAAGTCGCGTGAAAAGACACAAGACAGTGGGTTGAACGTTGTGACGACATTACTCAACGAGATGGACGGTATCGAGGCGCTAAAGGACGTGTTCATCATCGGCGCAACCAATAGGCCCGATATTCTCGATTCAGCACTTATTCGGACGGGCCGTTTTGATGCACACATCCACATTGGACTCCCGACAGAAGAAGCACGGAAGCAAATTCTACAAATTCATACCAGATCGAGACCGCTCGCAGCTGACGTTGACTTGGATGTCGTTGCCAAACGAACAGATGGCAGCAGTGGCGCAGATATTAGTGGCCTATGTGCTGTCGCTGTTGAACTGGCAATTACCGACTACACGATGAGTCCGGACAGCGCACCTCAGGTTTACATGCACCACTTTGAGCGGGCACTAGACCAACACGTTCCCCATACAATCGCAGCCGAGGCGGAGCGTTATAGGAACTGGAGGCCCGGCAAGTCGTTATCTGAAGATTAAAGATGTGGTATAGAAACGGGGTTGTGAAGGTAGCAAGACTTTTGCATAGAGGACGTTTTTTGCATGTTGATGCTTCTTGTCCAAGCAACATAAGGTTTTCCGTGCGATCAGAAGCCCAGGCGCACAGAGGCATTAATCTGGCCTGGCGCATTACGACGTTGGGCAGTGGAACAGCGACGGGACGTGCATCTGCCTTCTGCCGCCGCACGACGCAGGGAAGATGTGGGGATGCAGGAGGGAGCATGCTTCCATCCGTCTTCGATACCGCTGTCATGATTCTGTTTGGCATACTTGATTCGGCCAGCCATCAAAATAGCATGTTGCCTGAGACGCCAACGCTGGATGCCTGTTGCAATCATCCGTTGCGATCAGGCGCAGTACCCCGTCGTATGTCGTATGTAGAGTAAACAGCGAGACGTTGTGCAGGCAATTCCGAAACGTTGCGGCAGTGCTGTGGGGCTTCATTTTGGACAGACGATGCTAGTATAGTTGGGGCCGCCACATTGTGCATCGACTATTTTCCATGGACACGAACAAGCGCAGTGCTCTGCTGTAGCGTCGTGCTGATTGCCCGTTGCGTACCACGACATCAGGGGCAAGGCGAGGAGAGCATTCAGCTTGTCGTTTCCGTAAGCACCAGCGCAATGTGCCGCCGCAACGGACCGATAATCTCAATCAGCCACTGTCGTGTTGCTTTGATGCCCTTGGCGGCGCATCACGAAATTGCTCCTCGGCAGAGCATCGTCATGAAACCGGGCTCGTGCTCCTTCCACACCGGTCCCCGCCACGAGACAGCCGCCTATTCCTGCCAGAACCATGGTTGTGATAAAACGCTCGTTAAGATAATTCCGTCGCCTACCAGGGGGGCCCGCTATAGCGAGCATGCCTGTGCAGCCAATCGCAGCAGACGCTCGCATGTTATGCTCACCACCCTGGTTCCACACCTGGTTCTCGACCTTGTGCAATTTCTTTCAGACGCGCCAAAGTGGGTGTAAATGATTGCCGCCGCTATGATGACGGTGTGCAAAGTGTGGAGGCGCCAGGTTCATCCGGTGGTCGCGTGGTGAGCATACTGGTGAGCATCCCAACACCGACCAAACACCTCGATCCTTTGTTCTTTGAACCTCCACCGACTGTGTCGATATCTGTTCCCTTTTTGGCTCTATAGGGCCGTCCATTCCTTTTTCTCCCGTTTTCAAGCCCATCGTGTTGTTCTCCTTCGTCAACCCCCAATTTACCATCTGATACCCTCTAACGGATTTTGAAACCCACCATGCCCGGGATGCTCGCGAGATCCAAGTCTCTGCGGTTCCTAAGAAACAGCCGCAGAGATGTCATTGATCAAGAGAAGGGAAACACAATGCCGGCTCTAAAAGCGTCTCAAACAGATCTTGACAAATACCATGCATCTACGGCGAATTTGCAACTGGAGGGAAATCTCAAGGCTCCAGACGTGGTAATCAGACCGAGCACCTCAGGCGGGCCTGTAGAGCGCCCAGTGATGTCTCGCAGGGAGATCAGTCCTGCGCCATCGTTCCATTCGGAAGACCATGTCCACTCTTTCCAATCGCCTACATCTTCGACAACCGTACTCTATACCTCAGATGTCACAAAAGAGCAGGGGATCATTGGTATCGCTCTTGGATCGCCAACTTGCGCTTCGCACTGGATCCCACCCCCTCAGGCAGTAGACTCGAAGACGAACCCAGGATTTACAGACCTCCCAGCAAATATGTTGACTCACCCCAACGCCTCGTCGCCATCCTTAAGTGGTCCCCCGGGGCAGGCCAAACCCAAACTCAGTCGATGGAAGTCGCTATTTCGCAAAGCAGCGCCGCCACCCATTACTCCACAGGAGCAGGCCGCATTCTATCAACTATCGCAGTCGGTGGACAAATCAGCTCGTGCCGACAGCCACCACGACGAAGAAGTCAACGAATCAAAGACTTCACTCAAGGACGAAACAGGGAGGGAGAAGCTGCGCAATGTGTCGCCACCTGCATACAAGCCTGACATTCGCGAATCGCGCAAATGGAGCCATGGCGAGTTTGTCGTGCCCAAGTCACCTCCACAAGCAACATCAACCAGAGGCCGCGCGGTGACGGTTGGAAATCCTGCTTCAGACCTCCAGGAGAGGACCATCCAACGTTCAATCCCGGCAACAAATTTCCCTTCACGAACTGAGACTGACGACACTGCTTCAACCATCGATGCTATATCGCCCAAAAATGTCGGCGATTTTCCAGCTGCGGAGTCGAGCAGTTCAACACCGACGGAAGCTCCAATCCTTGACATCACACTCCCTGACATCACAATGGAGAGGTACAGCATCATGTTCGGCAACCTTTTGCAGTCTGGGCCGAGCCGTTCATCGCTCCTAGAGCGACGCCAAGGAAATACAGAAAAGGTCAAGCCGTTGAACGAGCTTTCTGCCAAGGTAGGTTTGATAGCGGCATGAGGTCTCTTTGTGTATGCTAACAGTAGTGTAGGATGAGCCACCAGTTGAGAGCTTCCCTCTTCAGCGCAGAGTGACTTCGCCGGTTGTGACGTCCTCACCACGGCTAACACTGTTCCCTCCCACGACCACGTCTCGCGCACCCTCACCATTGGGTACACCCGTTATTAACCGCAGCAAGAGGGACATTAAACGTTCCAAGACGCTGCCCTCAAAGTCGCCTGTTCGAACCGAGTTTGTAGATATTTCAGATCGCTCTGAAAAAAAGATTGATGCCGCAAAACTAGCACCAGCAGCATCTCCATACCTGAAGCCTGCCCTGACGCCAACCTCCATGTCCGGCTCCGAGTCTGAAGCCGAATCCGTTCGCGTTGTTGCCGCCCCGATTTTGCACGGCCACGGCCAACCGACGACGCTTCATCTCGACGACCGGGAACCCGACTGGGAACTTTGTGCGCCGCCACCTCGAGCGGCAAAACGCGAAGCTCTCGTTATCCCGGACACGCCCGTTTCAACGCTTGTCCGCTCTCCCTCGACAAGGCAGCCAAAAGTCACCAAGATGAGCGCTCTCTGTTCACACCCGGCTTCTGCGCCTATCGACGTACCTTCGCCGCTGCAGCGACTACAGAGTCTCTCGACCCCACCGCATTCGGCCAGCCGGCTTGGGGAGAAGCGTGCAGAGATTCAGGCACGGAGACGAGAGGCAAATGGCGACAATGCAGTAACAGCAAAAGCTACAGTGGGACTCGCGAGGAGCGTTTCTCTCAGCAGAGCACACAGTCCCCGAACTGTGGTCCGCGTCTCAACCATACCGAGTGAGGAGCGAGTCCTTGACAAACTAGCCCTTACACCCACCATGGTCGAAGTCAAGAACCGCAAGAGTCATAGAGTGCAGCTCGAAGACGCTTAGACGATTTTCCTTTCATTTTCGTTTTCTATCTTTATATCTTTCATCATTCAACTCTTCCCACAATCTTTAGCTTCTGGCATCTTTTTCTTATGTCATTGGCATTCCAAGGCTGCGCTTGTAGCGATAGGGGTTTCTACAGGCTTTTTTTTCTAACGGCGTCATGTCTTTTTCTACCTGGCGGGCACACATTGTGCTTCGCCCATTCACATGGGTAGTTTTTTTTCTCCCTTGTTGCTAGCGGGGGTCGTTTCGGTCGGAGTTATCAAGGCCCATTTCGCCTTTGTTTGATTACATCAATAGGGGGGTTCTGGTTCACACTGTGCAAGGCGTGCTGCTGGACGGTGTGCAAGGGTGGTTCGGTTGGGTGGGTAAAGGGGGGAATGGATGGACAAAGACATTACAAATAGGTCGGGCTTCTAGATCAGAGGCCCAGCAAGATTCCAATGCCAGTTATTGCAAGGTCCGATTGTGCAGTCTAAGCGTAGGATTATGACGTGGATGCACGGTGGTTTTCAAGTGAGGCCCTGTAATGCTGTAAGATGGGCCAGGATACGCTTCATTATTTTGTACAATGGCTTTGCAAGTCGAATTGTCAGGCCACCTTGATGTCGGCCCCATGCTCACAGGAATTCCGGGGCAGTGTCCCACCGGTGAGATGGTGAAGAACCCTAGCGCAGGATTTTACCGTCCGTCTGTTCCGTGACATCAACATAAAGTATGGTAGGGGCGATGGTAAGGGCGACGCTTGGGTGGAGGCGAGACTACTAGGGAGAGGCGGAAGGCTGTAGTAAACGGGACGGCCCCGCCCTTTTTCGCTGATTTCCTCGCCCCTATGTAGTACGACTAGTACTCCTAGGTTCCAATACTATAAAGCGCCCGCATTCCTCAGACGTATACTTGTATACAAGCTTCATTCTCACCTGTCAAGCTCAGTCTTTGCGCCACAGGGCCTTGGGAAACATGGCAACTTGTGCGCTGGGGCATATATGGCCTCTTGGCCGATGCGCGGTACATGCAGCCCACTGATGATGGGCTTCACGCGTCGTAGTAGGCGCAGTAAAGAAAGTCCAACAGCCGGGCTAGCGACCCGTCAGCCAAGTGTATCTTGCAGCCTCTGTAACGATATCGAGTCGCTTTTGGATCGGTGGCTTCACACAGCCCGCTTGCATCACAGCCATAAGCTTGTATCATTGGAGACTGCGCCATCAAGAGCTGCACCTGGTTTAAGCAATACTGTCGCCTATCGTCAGCTCAGCAGAAGCTTAGCCAAACACACTCATTGCTCGCATGTCCACCGGCTGGGTCTGAGTGAGGCTGAGTGTCGTCGTCTTCCTCTTGTACTGGCTGCCTCGATGCAACCTACGCCAGTCTTTCCATCTCCTCCCCCGCTCCTTTCTGCCGTCTCTTGACATATTCCTATTACTCGCGTCTTTGTGCTTGCCTGGTTTCCAACTCGATTTTTTTTTCTCATGCGGCAGCCTGATACGTGACGTATCCTCGGCATTTCCCCGCATCAATCCAGCCGGCGGATAACAGCCCTCACCACGCAAGTCGAGCGACTTGCCAGGAATATTCGGCCCTTGACCACACACAACCTGGTTCACCCATCAGCGAGCTTGTAATCCCTCCACTCAGACTCTTCTTCCTGGCGAATGCGCCAAGCTTAGTACAAAGCTGCTATCAATGCCCCTCGTACGGACAGGGACCACAACCTAGACAGTGGGGGGTGTCGAGTCCAAACTCGCCGCGCATCCAGCACCCATCTTGAAAATGTCTGGTCTTGAGGTGAGGCATTTTCTTGCCACTTGACACGAGCTTTCCCCCGCACTCTCGTATATTTTGTCCATGATAAGATATCAAGTCGTACCTCAGTAGTCGCTTACCGGGCCCTAGGTTGTTGCTGCTGTGGCTGCTGTCGTCTCCGCTTTTCATGCCGGATCGGAACTGCTGAAACACGTGCGGAAGAAACGCAGTGCTCGCAAAGCCCGAAACTCGGCTCAACAAGAATGGGAAGAAGAGCGACTACAAGCTTCTCTTGTGGCGGGTGAGCAACAGATTGGCCTCCACTACGATCAGGACCAAAGAGAGTTGGGCGATCTAGTACGCATTGGTGATGGTAAAACATACCCCATCCGGCATGACACATGTTTACGCTGCTTATCAATACCCATAGATATCGCCCGAGAGCGTCTTTACCACATAACATTGATGCTACAGGCTGAGATAATCAACAGTCTCAAACAAGCTGCTACAAGGTATGTCTTCGAGAAGCATCCAACATGACAAATGGATCAACTAAACATGTTCCTTCAGCGAGGTTTGTGTACTCGATTTGCGGGTTCTGCATCAGGCCTCACTCACAAATCGCAAAGAGACACTCGTGACTCTCGAAGAACTCAAGCAAAGGATATATCTGAGAAGACCCATGGCACGGCAACCCCAGGATTTTGGCGACAAGCCCAGACTATGGCAGTCACGCTTCTTACCACCAACCGCGCAGTCTAGCCACAAGCCGACCCATGCACTGCACGATGCTTACGCTGAATATCCCCGGCATACTGAATATCGAACGACAAGACACGGCTCAACTGACAACTACCACCAGCTTGGCATCAAAGACATGTCCACTCCGACTCTTCCGGCCTATGTTCCCGCACATGCTTTTGGTGAAGATTTAAGCAAGGCGCTAGAACGCATACATCCTGATCATCGCGCAAATGTAATGAGAGACATTCAACAGATGATCAACTCGTATCAAAGCCTTAGTTTCAGCAGCGGGGATGATCAACAACAAATAAACGGATACAGCGGAAGCTATTCTGGACTACAAGAACCCCTCGGTTCGCCGAGCCCCCAAGATGTATCTGAAACAACAATGACGGAGTTTGAACAAGACCCTCACCATAAACTTCACCAGGTGCCACGAGCATCAACTGATCAAAATGGAAAGCATTCTGCCAGGACTCCAACATTCGACAAAGACATGTTTGCCTTGGAAAGTGAGCAGTTTGACTATCTTCGACCCTTTGTCGCCCTAAATAAACACTCCCATGTACAAGCCAGAGCACCAAGACAGGCACGATGGTCAGAGTCCTCGGGCGCCAGTTCTGATCCGTCATATCTTGCATCACTCAATCGGAACAGCTCTAATTCCTCTCAAGGCTCATCTAACCAAACACCTGGGCCATCTCAGCAGTCACAGCCTTTTGATCATGGCCGCATTCCCTCAGTACCCACGACACTGGATGATTGCTATCAGCTGAATGACAAGGACTACCATAGTTTATCTGACCCATCATCTCCACATGAAGATTCAGAAGATAGATACGACCTTCCACACATAGCACCATTGGCGCCCTCACGCAACCAGCCCAAGACTTCACAAAATGGCATGTACAGAAAGGCTTCAATCTACAAGGCAGTCCCTGTAACTACCGCGGGTACAAACCCACCAATTCATGTCCCATGGCCAGGAACTCAGCAACATGAAGAAACACCACCAGCCACGCAGCACGGTTCCCGACAACGATATCGAGACTCATTTGACGAAAAGGAAGCCTTCAATACCAGCGACCTCCGCCTACCCAAGTACACGGTAGAAATCACAGCCAACAATGCACCAGCCAATACATCAGGACATCATCGATCCGTGTCAGGACTCTCAGCCATTACCGCCGCAGCCGCCGCCTTGAAACCCAAGAATCTAACACGGAAAGCCAGCATAAACCAATCTCTGCGGTCCCACAGGTCCACTTCAAGCGGCAGCAGTACCTCGATGCCCATCGGCATCCTCCCAGGCCACCGCATGCACAGCATCCGCCACGAAACGATCCAAAGCGGGCCTGTCCGCAGCGACACGATGATGAACGGGCGCCCCGACAAAGGCAACAACTACTGGGGCTTCTGCAAAGGCGCCTGGGCCGTCCGCGAAGACCTCGCAAAGGGCCTCGCCGTGCGCGCCCAACCCGCAGGCCTCTACGCCACAAAATCCCTCTGGGCCTGCAAATCCTGCACTTTCACCGGCGACGTCTTCAAAACCCCGCACCCCACCAAGAAAAACAAACTCCTCGATGTCGTGGATCCCCGCGTTAAGACATCGAAGTCCGGGATCCGCTACCGTTGGATTTTCTTGGCAAAATCTCACGTCAAGAAGAAGGCTGGGGCTGCTGCTGCAGAGGCGAATACCGGTTCTACGACTGCTGCGTCGAACGATGATAATTACGGGTGCATTTTTTGCTGTCTCCAGGATAAAATCACGGGTGTATATGGGGGCGTTGAGACTCTGATGAATCATATTGCGCAGGTGCATGTGGCGGATATGAGCGAGGCGGTGCGGAGGAAGGCCCAGTGTGTTTTGGGCAGAGTGGCGGGTAGTGATGAGGAGTTTGATATTAATATCCCGATTTTTGGGTAGTATTTTTTTTGAGACGGGGGGGGGGTCTCAGGCTGGTTAGGACGCCTTCTTGTTTGGTACATATCATTTGGATCTTCTTGAGGGGGTGGGAACTTGTTTTGCAATTTGTTTAGGATACCCCATTCTACCCGTTATTCGATTTTAAATTGGTTTACAATGTGCTTTGCTCATCTTCGTGGAGTACTTGATTTTTTCTTCTTCTTCTTCTTCTTCTTCTTCTTCTTCTTCTTCTTCTTCTTCTTCTTCGAAAAAGGGCTCTCTTGGAAATGACGATGCAAATTTTGTTATTTGTTCAGTTAGCTGAGCTGGTGCAAGTAGCATTTAAAAGAAATGTTACCATGTCTTCCTCTACTTTTACATCATGTATCAACGTATAGGTTCTTACTGGCTCACTTTTCTGTGACATGGGTTTGACTGAAATATGCAATATCAACTCGCGTATAAGCTTTTTTTTCATAGAATTGGAAGCACAAACTTCAAGTAAAGATGGAACGAGCTTTCCCGTTTCTCATACAAGTGTCAAGGTCCTTTTCTCCCACTTCATCTCAGACACAGCACCTTCTCCATGGGGTAGCCACAGTTTCTCGTACTCTTCCTTTTTCAATTCCTCCAGTGTTCTGGTGAGCATGTCGTATGTTGTTATCGAAGCAGGAAATTCAATCTCTCTAAACGTAGGTGTCCATAGTCCAATCCGACGAAAGACGCCGGGTCTTGATTCCTCAACAATCAAAGCCACCATTCGTAAATCCGAAATTGATTTAGAATAAGCTCGCAGATAGGCCAGGTGAAGTGTATGGCAGTCTTCGCGGGGCTTGATCTCGAAAAATTCGGCATATCTCCAATACTTATCGTGGTCTTTACTAGTCCTATCAAATGGATATCGGAGGACCCAGGTCGTCATCTCCATGGACGGAAGAAATAATTCATGGCTATCCTCATTCTTCATGAATTCACATAAGTCCATCTTTATGCCTTGCTTTTTTGTCACGCAAACTTCAATATCGTCGTGTTGCAATGGGTCCCCCGAGTGTTTGTTATGATATAGTTTTCCTGGTGATTGACTTGCTTTGGCTGAAGCCCAGCTCCAAGAAGGAAACACATTTGTTGCCCCTCCACCATGCGAGTCAACATGATGATTCCAATCCAAACACCAACAGAGGTTTGAGATGAGTGACCTTCTCGCCATATCTTTATTTTCATCGCAATGTAGCAGCAACACGCCATAGAATTGCTTCACTCTGAACGGGAAAGACTCTGATTCGTCAAATGCATTGACAACACCATCAAATGCAAGTATGGAGTCGATGCCGAATGATAGCTCTCTTCTGAAATATTCCTCCAACCGACGGAGCAGATCGTCAACAGTTTCGCCAATTCCGCCTAATGGAAAACATGAAATCAGGGAACTCCGCTCCCTTCTGTAATATGTATAATCCGGATTCAAACTCTCCATGCAAATTACATTTCTGCACTGGAAATACATTTGGGTTTTGGTGAAGACCAGCCGCCGACGAGATAGAAGCATTTCTTGAAATGTCCATCCACGACTTGACCACTTTGTCTTGTTTGTTTCCTGTAAAGGATCCGCAACCGTAACGAAGGTTTTTCCTCCTAATTCAATGGTGATTGGCTCTTCTCTCAATGTGTCTTGAACTCCTGGAAGCCCATAATGGGGGTCGTCTCCAATGGCAGCTATGATCGTAACTTCTGCCTGTTCGTAGATTTTGTTCATGTTTTTGATAAGTCGGTGCTTCTCTTCATGGTTACTCTGATCAATGCAGTAGCGATCCACCCATAGATATGGTATACCCAGGCTAATTGCTACATCCATGGCGTCTTCTACGGTTCTAGGGATACTTGCTGGTAGCTCATCCCCAAATTCCCTTGCATCCTGCGTAGTGCTGCTACCCCAAACATAGCTCAAGCATATATATGGCTCACAAAGCTTTACTGTCGTAAGTCGGTGGGACTTGCAATCAATGACTCTTAGAACCTGCTCGCCAGTCGTTGGCTGTGTACATTTTTGATCATGGGTCTCCCTACAGATCTTCAATTGGGCCCGAATGAATTGATAATCTGGGTGAAAAGAGCAAAATGCTCCGCGGATGGGTGATGGGCCTATATATCGCACAGGGAAGAATCGAAGAACACAGCTGAAGTAGAAGAGATGGCTTGCTCGTATATGTCCCTCAAACCCGGCACCTGAGGCCCAGGATAGGCGAAGATGATCTGACCTTTCACTACCAGGAACTATGCTCTCTATATATTGGAAAACAGAGTTGAGTTGACGACAGAGGGAGCAGCCGGCGCATATGGATTGTTTTGTGATGGTAGCGCTGAAATTGGAATGGGTTGTGTCGAAAACACTCGGCGTCGTCCTTAGAGACTGAGATACCCATATGTCCAAGGATTTGCATCTTTCACAAAGCGTGTTTGTCGTCAAAGAACGCGTGGTGAAGATTGTAGTGACGTCCCCTAACTTCTTCTTGCGTGGCACATCGATCGGGAATATCCCTTGGTTGTGTAGACTGGAATCCAGTGTGAGGTCTTGCATGGCTTCTCTCTCGATTCTGCAAGTTTTGCAGTCTGTATTGGTGTCTGCTGCGGGAAACAGAACATGAGCATCTTGGAGTAGTGGTGGTAGTTGGGTAGTCATCCTGCGAGAATGAAAGCAATTATACACGGTGCTAGGTACGTAACGGGGTAGGTGTAGAGGCTATTTCTTGTAATGGTATATAAGAGGAATGCATCGACGTCTGCATGGGAGTTGTGGTGCTTAAATTGGGCCCTCAGGCTGAGATTGCAGAGAAGGCGCAGCATTGATTGGCAACGTGGCTGAGTTCCTTCAGGCAGACCGCTTGTGTGACCGCCACTGGCATTAGCGATTTCGCCTGCAGGAACGTCTGAAATCAGGAAAGCGAGATTGAGGCGATGAATTCCGCGGTATGCATTCGTACGGTGGAGGCTGGGTGAGTATTTGACTGATGATTCTGGTATTATTCAAAGAATCAATCAGAGGCGGGAAACAATGTTGTACGCTTAGACGCCACAGAGCGAAGGCGTAGGAAGGAGCGGGTTGGAATACTCGAACCAACATAACATACGTATTTGGAAGGAGCAACGAGTAACTACATAATCTCAAAAACATCTTTTTCTCAGAAAACGAATAGAACACATGAATCTCATCGGAGAATAAACAGCAACCATGACTGTCTCAAAAACGCATAGTCACATGATACTCGTGCAGCTGAGCAGAAAACAAAGACCGAAAAACACCAAACTTGAACACCATGAAACGAAGGATGGGGAGAAGACTAAGAGCCTTATACATGCTCGTGGGCCTGCTGCCTCATTCTACCCGCATTCGCGTTGGTATGATACTTGTGCAACGACATACCGTCGAATGAATGTGATGGGGTCTCTTCAACTTCCTCTTCCATGTCGAACATGCGCCGGAGTTCTTGACACGCAATCGAGTACTGCTGCTTTGCGCTAGCGCTTTCTTTAAGGGGGTTTGGTGCCTTATCCCAGGCATGGGGCACTCCCGGTACACAATGGTAGTGAACGCGCTTACCGAGATCCTTTTGAAGGCGGTCGCGGAACCGTTCGCCTTCGGCGTGAAGCATATCCCATTCACAACAGAAGAGTACAATGTCATCGGGCAAAGCTTCGAGCATGTGGTTTGGTGCTACACCGGGGCTCAACCACGGGTGCGAGAGGTCAAGGGAAGGTGGTTGGAGGTAGGAGTCATCGAAGAGGTCAGTGAAGACGGCAGGCAGATTCTGGTCGACCCTCGGGCAGGTTTCCCTGCGTTGTGCGCGTGTCTGTGTGTAGTCGGTTGGAGGATAGAAGGAGACTATTCCTCTAATCTTGAGAACGGCATTAGTTCCTTCTGTCATGACTGACACACCAGAGCTGTCTTTGTACGAGGTAACGAGCGACAACGACGAGGCGCCCGTCTGGCGGAGCATGGCAATTCGATCAAGGCGTGATTGCTGGCGGATGAGGTGGATGCGCGAGCCGTGTGGTGTGAGGGTCTGGGAAGACGCTTGGGGTGCATGGACGACGCCGTTGGGTACGTTGCCCGCTCGTTGGTCGATAATCTTGGCGCCCCACGGTGTGCGATCGGAGAGTTCACCCTGTAGACACAGAGGGACGGTGAAACTCATGTTGCCGCCGGACGAGAAGCCGGAGATTGCAAAGCGATCCGGGTCGAGCATCAGCTCACTTGCGTGTTGGGCCAGCCAAAGCAACGCATCAGCACCATCCTCTACAGCAGTAGGGAATGGGTTCTCGGGTGCAAGACGATAATCGACGCTGACGACTACGGCTCCCACTTGGTCAACAACGGCACCGCACCAGCGCGCATCGTCGTGGGCTGTGCCGAGAACAAAGCCGCCACCATGGAAATTGATAACAACGGGGTATTTCTTGGCACTCTTGAGTTTTTTCTGCATCCTATAGTCCTTGGGTGTGTAGAAGTTGAGGCGGAACTTGCCCTTGATTGGCGACACGGTGGCGTCTATGTCCTTGTGGAAGGCGGGTTTAGGGGGCCATGGCCGAGCAAGACGATGGAGCACCATACCGATGCCCATCAGCACGCGCCAGAACTGGGCTTGAATATGGAGGATCCATCGTGGCCGGCTGGCCTTGTGTTGTGGTGGAGCGGTATCGACAGACACTGTCATTGTGGGTGGTTGGAGTTGTGCGTGGAGCCAGTCTAAGTCGGGGGTGCCATTTATCAGGCTGCGGAGGGTGAAGGAAATAGACTGGAGTTACCGGTAAGAAAAGGTTCTGGAAAGGTCAGAATGGAATGATTTCATTGGGCGATGACGTAGGGGTGCTGGTTTCAAGGGGTCCGTTCGTCAGTGGGCCGTGACGCCGTCCGGGTGCCGGTCGCACTATGGTCCGCTTTAGGCAAGAGAGGGCTGTGCAGCCCAGCCCAGCCTAGCCCAGCCCTCGCGATAAGATACCATACGGCTGACGGTACAACCTTGACGCCGCGACGCGCAACACGCCATGCCTCACGCTCCTTATTCGTCGCTACAAAGCCAGCTCGGTCGGAACGGCATGAATTCATACCGCTCACTAATGATGTGATTGTGGACTAAGTGTGCTACTTGTAAAACCAACCCTCCTCCATGCATACATACACCCTGCAAAACCACAGACTGGAAAGCTGTCAGCCGCAACACGATGCCGATAGCCAAAGTCACAAACACCCCAAAAAAAAGCAAGCCGGGATGGGTATAGGGCTGCTCAAGTCCTCAGAGAAGCGCCAGACGCTCGCCTATTGATGCTGCCATAAATTAAAAAGCCATACCAAAAGTCGACAATCAAGTCAAGACCACGTGTCAGAGAACGCCGATAAAGTCATATGCAAGAAGTAACAAGGAAGGAGTGCAGGACGAAGAAGACGCAAGCGTCAAGAGATTGGGCCCAGACAGTTAGGCGTCGACGAACTCGTACTCCTCATCCTCGGGAGCGACGCGTCGCTTGGTTCGTGGAATGTCGTCATCAATGTCCAGGACTTCGTACTCGTTCTTGACCAGCTTCTCCGTCTCCTTTGTCTCGAAGCGCTCGACAGCCTTGTCGAGGGCATAGTTGAGGATCTGGCTGCCGTGGCTGGGACCGCGAGCGGCATCGTATGAGTATGCGATGTCGGCATCTGGCGCAGGGGCAGCCGACGGGTGGTCAACGTCTTCGTCGGCCGACGACTCGTCACTGGCCGATGCCATGTCCTTGTGGAAGGTAGAGCGGGCTTTCATAGGGCTAAAGGACGAGGCCCTGCGTCGATTAGTACTCTGATGGCCTCACAAGGACGGAAACAAGGGGGGCGACTTACTTGATATGAGGAAAGGGCTTCGCAGGGCGAGGCTTGCCGTCTTCCTCGCGCCGTCCAGGGCCAAACGACTGGCCATGCGCCCACTTGGCCCTGCTGTTCTTGTCGCGGTTGAACTCCCTGGCGCTGCTGCGAAGGTCGCTGGTGAAGGTCTGCGAGGCCGACATGGTGAGGGTACGAGTGGTTGTGGTGATGGTTGGAAGAGTTGAGGGTAGTATTGGTGGGAGTGTGGTAGGTATGACGGTATGAGTGTATGGAGGAGGAGTGAGGTGTGTCGGTAGGCTGCAAGGGGGACTAGGCGTATAGTAGTATGTATGTATGTATGCGTATGTGGCTGGGTGGTCAAGGAGTAGGTTAGGAGTGACGGAGCTAGAGGGATGATGTGCAAAGAACAGGTAATGTATACAAGTGGGAATGGAATAAGTAGTATAAGAGTGCACGGGTAGGAAGGCGTGGTTGATGACTGGCGGCTGTCTTGTGAATGACTCTGAGAAGTGACTCAGGATGACGGACGTGTATTGGGAGCAAAGACCGGGTGGCTATGCAGGCAGCTGTGAGGGATTATGTATGGCTCGTGTATGTACGGGTAAGTGTATAGTTGGAATGGGCGTAGGGATGGATGTATCTACTTGGTTGGTACGCAGATAGGCATGACCTTGACCTAAATAGTGGCGCGGACGGGACCGCCCTTTGAGATGAGGTCAAAGGCGTCAGCGCCGTCCCCGCTCTTCTGTGCTGCATCTTGATAAGGACAGAGTGAAGGGAGTGGGAGCTCATGACCATGCCATGGCCCCCGACGCGCCCATCCGACTCGCCGAGGCATTTCCCGCGTTAACCCGACGCGGCTCCGGTTTGACGCTGGTGGCCGTGGCGTCATCATCGGAGTTTCATGAGCCTCTTGGTGGCCAACGTGGGCGGGTTGCAGGCTTGCCGTGTTCCTGGATTGCAGCACGAAGACGACGAAGACGACGACGACAATGGACATGGGTCAGGGGGGAGGCGAGGCGAGGCGAGGCAAGGCAAGGCAAGGCAGGCTGGAGCTGGAGCAGCTGAAGCTCCAAGGCTCAAGGCTCAAGGCTCCAGCTTCCCCCATAGTATCCCCCCGATTGCCGACCCCACATGGCCGCCCTCCTTTCCCCGACTATCTTACTACATACATACTTTCCATCGACTCATCACACTCCAACAGTCACGGCATCTCGCAGCCGTCCCAACAATCGCTGCTTACTCTACATCCCACTCGTATATTGCATGGCGCCCCTTTGCTCCCAGCCAACCCCCCGATAGCTGTCTGTCCGCATTCGGTTCCCGTATCTTGCGCCCTTTCTCCCACTAGCTCCGTCCAGTCATGTAATCACAATCTAGAGCCTTCGGGATCCGGCTCACGGCCATGTACCCCATACTAAGTAAAGTAAAGTAGCCACCCACGGCCTTGGGGTAGCCGCCGGCAATCAGCGAGCTGCCAACTCTAACGTGCCAGGTAATACACTCTCTGTTGGCTCAACGGCAATGCACCGCTGTAACAAGACCCTGGTTGCTGTGACTAAGTACACCATGTATCCAAGTGCCCCCTAAAACTAAGGCTTCTCAAGCATATGCCTCAAGTATGGTACGCGGCCTCGTCCTCGTCCTTGTCTTCGTCCATGTCGCTGCCCTCTATCTGCTCTGCCTCGCTCGGGAGCATGTCCGGGAACCACCCGTACTCGTCCAGCTCCACCATGTACTGCCCCATGCCGTCCTGCCTGACCTCTACACCCTCCCTCCGTAGAGCATCAGCTTGGTGCGCCGCTGCACTTGGTCCTCTTTGTGCTCAGTTAGCAGGCAAACACAAAGGCAAACAAGGCGTTGTCGCCATGACGAGGGCGCAGACCTCGGGCTGATGCCGCCTTTGGCGTTGATCACGCGCTGCCAAGGCACATTGCCGCTATGAAACCTAGGCTTCGTCCTGCTGCTGTCGCCCGATGGCGATGGCGATGGCGATGGCAGGTTCTTGAGACACACGCCCACCTGTCTTTTGACGTCACCTGTTAGTTGCAGCAGTGACATGATGGTGATGAGTGCTGCTACCTTGGACACTCGGCTATGATCAAACAAACAAGTCAGCCAGTCGTCGTCATCGTCATCATCCCCTAGCACCACGCACGCTTTCCCACCAGCCGGGCAATGTGTCCGTAGCTGGTGACCTTGCCATACGGTATCTCCTGAATCGCCTCATAAACGGCCGTGTACCACAGCCACACCTCTTCAGACCGTTCTCCAGGCGCCATAGTCGCAGTGTGTAATCCAAGATGAGGTATTGGGGTGGGTGAGATCGCCGGCCAGGGGCTATCGCGACTGATCACACGCCATGACGCGAGATCACGTGACATGGTATGATGCGCGTGCCAAGCCCATGGACTTTGCCTGCCAAACTTCGCGACTTGTGTGCATGCACAATGGGCAGCCAACCCCGCCATCCAATCAAGCATGTCTGGACTTGCCGACTACCTAGCCAAAAACTACCTCACGGCTGATTCGGAAAAGAAATCCAAGAAGCGCAAAAGGAAGAACAAGGATGCTGGCCTCATCATCGAAGACGACGACAATCTGGGCTGGAAAGACAAGGCCGATGATGACGATGATGACGCGCCAATGATAGGTAAAGGCACTCCTCAACTCGCGCAAGCTGCACATGTACATGGCTAACACTGTGCTGATCAGTGGGCGGAGGCACGCTGAAGAAATCAAAGAAGAAATCAAAAGGCACCAGCGCAGCAACGTGGACAGCTGTCGGTGTCGCTGCGCCCTCGCATGCTGCACAACTTGCTGCCGACGCAGCTGCCGCCGATGCCATCATTGCAGGTACGGCTGCCGATCGCGAAAAGGCTGCGGCAGCCGAAGACGAAGCCCCAGAGATGGTAGACCAGGATGGTATACTTCGAACAGCGTCAGGCACAAAGGCAGGCCTGCAAACGGCTGCCCAAGTCGAGGCCGCCATGAACAAGAAGCTAGACGAGGAGAAGCGCCAGGCCGAGAAAATCGCAAAGGAAATGGGGGGTGCGGCACCGGAAACCATATACCGAGATGCCAGCGGTCGCATCATCAATGTCGCCATGAAGCGCGCCGAGGCACGCAAAAAGGCTGAGGAAGAGGAGCGGCAGAAGCGTGAAAAGGAACGCGCAGCACGCGGAGACGTGCAAAACGCAGAAGCCGAACGCCGCAAACAACAGCTGCAAGACGCAAAGACAATGACGGTCGCCCGATACGCAGATGACGCCGAACTCAACGACGAGCTCAAGGAACGCGATCATTGGAACGACCCGGCCATGGGCTTTTTGCGCAAAAAGAAGGCCGGGCGCAGTATCACAGGAAAGCCGTTGTACAAGGGGCCGTTCCAGCCAAACAGATACAACATTCGTCCTGGTCACCGGTGGGACGGCATTGACCGTAGTAATGGATTCGAGAAGCAGTGGTTTGACTCGAGAAATCGCAAGGCGAACATTGAGAAACTCGAGTATCAGTGGCAAATGGATGAGTAGTCCTGTTTTGTTTGTTTATTCATAAAAGGTTAACCATATGCTTCTTTTTGTTGCATGTTGCATAGCGCAGGCGTTTTTGAAATGTTTACCAAAATTACTAGTTTCGGCCGGGTACACGGTCATTCCACATTCAGTCTCGAGTCTTGATGCATTGCTGTAACGTGAACAAAAGTAAGGCAGAAATACGTGAATGAGTATCTCTTTTTTCTTGGCTCGTTGATAGGAATTGTCTGAGATACTTTTTGTAGAAGAAGACAAGAGTGAAATCCATTATGACACAAGGAGACAACCAGACTCTTACAGTTCAAATCACATCATGCTCGAGAAGTACATTATGCGAATTGGAAAGCTAAGCTCAAGTTCATGACTACTCTTGTAATCTCGACAGCTGCATGATGTTGTCTCTTAAATCCACCTTGTGAGTTATATTGCACATATTTACAAATTTGATTCTTCCTCCAAACTAATAAAGAATCTATCTCATCATGAATTGTACACATATCTTAGCCATCTTCAAGTCTATCCAAGTCTATCCAAGTCTGAACCTCTACACATCTCAAACCCATGTCACAGTACCTTTAGTCTCGAGAACTCCCAAGATGTATAGTTCTCGATTCTAAAGTGACGAGTATGACAAATGTCGCATTTCGAAGAATATTTAAAATATCTTAGTGTCATGTCCATTATATTGTAGCTCAGCATACGGGATTTAATGTTTAGTCAGGTGGGTGATGGATTCTTAGTATAGATTGCTTATTTAGAACTACTTATGTGGGTACGCAGGATGAATGACTTATTTGGAAATGTTGCAATCAAAGGGCGAGAATATAACAAGATAAATGTTACTAGTGGTCAGGAGGAGAGATAGGAGAGAGTTTTAGGGCAGCAGTTGCTTTGTATTATACTAAACCAGCTGTAAAAAGTTTACATGTTCAGACGAGGAAAAAATGCTACCATAGATGTCGAACCACAGGGACCATTTTGTCAGCGTATGCAACAACTAATCCATTCATTTAGACTATAATTATATCCAATTCAATCAATCCTTCAAGTGCCAAAGTCCACTGTCACATATATCACAAACACAGCATACTTGACGTTTCAAATTCTTATTCTTTGATTCAAAAGAGTGTCCATAATTCATAACTCTTCATGCAGAAAATTCCCATCATCCACCCTTCCTACTCAAAGGTTCCTATGCTAACCCTCTCAAAGTCACAAAAAACAAACGACCATCATCTTGAAAACAAAAAAGTTCTTGTCCATCTCTGTGAAAATCGCTCGATGGAAACCGTGGCGTTGTCGTGCTTTTCAAAGGTTGCAAAAGTCGGGTGGTGTTATATTATTAACTTAGTGCTAAAGGATGTTGGTATTAGCAAACATTGTTTCTGGAACAGGCCGAGAAAGAAGAGAGAGAGAGAGGAACTTACGGAGCAAGATCCGCAGTTGCAGCTGGAGCAGTCACCCTTGCAGGAGCAGGTGTTGCAGGTGCTGTTAAAACACAAAGCAGTTAGCAAAAAGAAAGTTCAATCTTCGTCTCAAAAAAAGAAAGGGTTCGAAACGATCCAACTGGTTGCACCACTGCTAGGAGCAAGCACATGATGAGGCGAGGGGGCCATCACGGTGCTAACGGCTATCCCCCATGCAGCAGGATGCCCAGCAGACGGCGTGATGCATCGTGTAGGGAGTACGCTGAGCAGACATACCATGGAGACATGATGAAGGATGGTTGATTGATTGGTTGGTTGGTTGGTTGAAAGTAGCTTAGTGTATTGAGTTTGGTAGATGAGCAAATGTTGGAGCGCGATGAGGCCATCAAGGTGCTGAGATTGGGGGGGTATTTATATAGAGCCCGCCGACCGTCTCGCCTTACTCTGGCTCATTCGTCTCCCCCTTCTCTACCCACGCTTGGCCCAGCTGCTCGTTTGAGTGGATATCGAGGGCGCTTGGGTCATGCGCGACTTGTGCGGCCGACCGCCCACCCCCTCCACCCCCCCGTGATGGTGGGGTGTCTTGTCCCAACGAGTGACATATCGAATATACTAGAGTTGACCCCCTCCTTTTCAGTAACGACCAAGGCCGACACCATGCGCGCTATGCTCATCACCTCTTACCCATACAGACGACACTGTGACGCTGGACCGGGAGGTTTGGTTGGTTGGCATCATACATTGGCCGTCGGACAAGACTTGATTGGATAACTACAGGCATGGCTGGGGTTGGTCGGTCAGGGCTTGGACGACTCGGTGGGATAACCGCTTGAGGCGATGGGCCACTCGCACAAGTCGCGCAGTCGCCCCCGGTATACTCCGTGAGGCGCGTATGGTGGGCTCCACTGCGCCCTGCTTTCACTACCTAGTTGTTGCCTGACCACTTGATTGACCCGAGAGCCCGGACATGACTCCGCCTGAGTATCGTTTTCTGGGGTCTCAAACTCGATGCCATGGGCACACGGAACTTGGTGTGGAGCACTTGGTCCGGAGGACCGCTTCACTTAGGCAGGGCCATGCAACGGCACAACCGCCGACGTGGGAACCAGCCTGGCCGCATTTATCTGATATGGAATGTTTACGTATCCGTTGCTGACTGGCTATGGATGTGTCTATTGTGCTTTGAAGGCTGGTGACACTGCGCCCAGAAGTGTGAACCCCGCCCTTCTTTTCACCGCATACAGTGCATGTGTGACATGGCTGATAATGCAAGACATAGCTAGGCGCAGGTGTAGATGACGGCAAGCAACAGACGGCTCTGCAATATCATGATGCATAGTACTATAATCGCGTGGTTGTCGTTTGCAGTACAAGACTGGGCGCATACATAGATGTGTGGATTCGGCATCAGTGACGTAGCGCTTCCAATCGAGATGGCCACACTAGCTTCCACGTTGGACCCCCCCACGTGACTCGATCGTGCCTAGTCACATGCCGGCCAATAACGACAGTCCTGCCGTCCAGCTACTAGTACGCAATCACGTGGGCGTGGGCTCTCGGGCTGGAAGCAGTTAGTGAAAGTGACAAGGCATGAGAGTACCTAGTATACAAGGACATCATGACATGTATCGTCTCCATAGTATCTCACCGACAGTTGTTAGTAGTGTAGTAATCTCTTACGCAATACTCTCACAACTGACTGCTTAGGCCTACAATGCTACTACATATGTGCAGGACCATCTAGGCTGTGGACCTGGACACAGTGACATGTATCCCCCCACGCAACACTTGCTAGTCTCCAGCACTAGTGCTCATCAGCTGTGGCCATAGGTCCGATGTGGTTGCGTGATCAATTTAGCCGAGTTACATTCGTCTGCCTTGCCATGGAATCTCGGCATATGGTTTCTATTATTAAGAGTCTGAGATTGACATCGTACTAGATCAGAGGCACCGGCTTCGGGCTTCGCCGAAACAAGAAACGCTAGTACTACAGAGCATGCCCGATATGTTATTGTTTTTTTTCACGACAAGTTGCTGTTGACGTGGCATGGCTGTCGAATGCAACCACCATGACATGACAGGGTCATGCGTGATATTGGCCGTCATGACTTCGATTTGTATTGAAGCGTGATTGACTGTTGATACTAACGGTGTTTCGACAAGACCTAACAATAACTTATATTCTTCGCTCTGCATCAACATGCCAAGCAGTGACATCTGGTCCATGGTGCACTTGGGGAGACAGTGAAATATCCTCCATGATTTTCGCAGCATCCAGGACAAGCTCATCGTCTCCGTATTGACCAACCACCTGCAGGCCCACAGTGTTGAAGATTGAATCACTTCCTCCCACTACCCCAACGTCTTCTTCCCCCAAGTTTACACCTACGGGGACACTGATGGCTGGCAGTCCCGCCAAACTGGCAGGAACAGTGAATACGTCGTTCATATACGATTGAATAGGATCCTGGGTTTCCACTTCTGATAGCGATGGCGCCATGGATGGTGCCGTGGGGCACACGATAACATCAATCCCCTCCTCTGGCTGCTTTGGGGCTGTCCCATCTTCAAAAAGAGGATTGCGTCTTGCAAACACGCTGTTGAAGTCTTGCTGGACCAGTCTGCGGACCTTTTGTGCCTGAATAAAGTAGTTGTCGATAGCTTTGGCGCTGAGCGAGAAGGCTCCAAGCAAGATTCTGCGTTGAACTTCGGCTCCAAAGCCCTGGCCACGAGTTTTGGCGAATAGCACGCTATCAGGCGTTCCATCAACGCCTTCTGATCTACTGCCAAAGCGTACTCCATCGTACTTTGCAAGGTTACTGGATGCTTCGGCTGGTGCAAGTACGTAGTATGCTGACAAAGCTTGTTGTGTCGTCGGTAGCCGAATAGGATGCAAGCTGTGGCCGCGATCCCATAAGTGATTTAGATGCCGAACCCATGCTTTGCGAACAACGGGCTGCAGGGTCTCGATGTTGTAGTCGAGGGGTATGCCAATCCTTAGAGACGATGGCTGGTTCTCCTTTCGCTTTCCAAAACGTGCACGTGTTGAATGAGGAATGGAAGTTGGGTCTTGTTGATCATGCATGTTGATTTTGTCTTTATGACTTGTCAGATGTGCTGTATACTTAGGTAGTAACTGCACTTACCAAAGATGGCTCTCACATCCTCAGTGCTTCGCCCAAGTATACCAACAGTGTCTAGAGAGTTGGCATAGGCGATCACGCCCCACCTTGAAAGCAGGCCGTAACTCGGCTTGAACCCGACAACACCTGTATATGAAGCAGGCAGTCTGACAGAGCCTCCAGTATCGGTCCCTAACGCTCTGCTTGTCTTAGCATATATAGTCTGGTCTCGGCAATACCTGGGGACTTACGCCCAGCACTGAGAACTGGCAACTGCAAGCGCACTTCCTCCTGAGCTTCCTCCTGCACTCAAGTCCTCGCCCTCATACCTCTGCATCCTTACTGGGTCGAACTGCGAATGTGTCGAATGCGAGCCCATGCCAAACTCATCCATGTTGGTTTTGCCCACAATTACAGCACCTTCATCCTGGAGGAGCTTAACTACCGTCGCATCGTACGGGCTGGTGAAGTCCTTCAATATATTGGAGGATGCTGTTGTATTCAAGCTTTTTGTGCAAATGTTATCTTTTATTGCGATTGGCTTGTCCTTGATGCTGCGAGAAGCAGGACTCGATTCGGCGGCATTGTCGCGCGCGGCGAGGTCTGACGGAGAGACTAGTGAGTTGAAGACATTGAAATGTTTGTACTTGGATTGGTTCAGTAGGTATGTCTTGGCATACCTGGAGAGTGACATGGAGGGTGAGTCGCATCACTGTCGCGGGCTGGAAGTCTGAAGTTCGTGAGCGGGACGAAAAACTGCCGCGACGTCATGCGCGGTTCCGTCAACACGCAGACTGACTCGAGGGCGCTCAACCCATACACAGTAGGTCTACTGCCATCCATGCCCTACGCGTGGCCGTGGAATGTCACAGATTTTGACCGACGTTTGCCAAAAGAAAGCCTCCGCCAAATCGTATATGTAGTCTCGACAACTCCAGGTCCCTAGGGGTCCTCACAGCGGCATACATGTCTATATAGCCAGGCCGTGCTACGGCAAGAGATCACCACCCATCATGCATTGCAAGGGAAAAAGGGTATATGAAAAGAAAACATCAAAGTTCAACTCAGATATCAAGGTGTTGCCTGATATCGTCACCGAGCCTCCACTCCTCATCCCTAACTATACGGTCGAGCGGACTCTGCACATCGTCCTCGTCGCTTCGTCTCGTTCCGCTGGTGCCCGCATCACTAACTGCCGTAGCACCGCTAACACTGCCGCAATTGCTCTTGCTCCTCTTTCTCTTGAACCAGCTTCTCCTACTCTTGGTGCTCGCAGCATCCGTGTCCGAAACGACCGATGCAGCATACTCGCGTCCATCGCCCTCGACGAGCGTCGGGTCGGTGCTTGATGTCACGCTGAGATTCGACGAAAGTTTCCGGAGGTGGTTGGCGTCGGAATCGCCAGAGCTGTCGACTGGAGCAGGCCTAGGTGTTGGTATGGGTGTAGTCTCTGTTGAAGGAGTTGATTCGACAAGCTCGGCATCACGGTACCATTTGCGACGGCGTGTATAGCGACCCCAGCCATCTTGACCTCTTCGACCATCTCTCCACTTTTACAAGTCAGTGTCTTTATATCATACCCATAATCTGATGAACTGTACCTTATTGTCATAGTAGATCCAGCCTAGCTCCTCCTTTGAGATACCCTTTTCGACCTTACCATCTTTGGCAGCGCCATCAATCTTCCACTCACTACCCTGGACCCACCGCCATCTCGCACCACCACCTTCAACTTCAGGCAGCTCAAACTGTTCCTTGGGTGGCACAGGATTGAGATGCTCATCCGTCCATGACGCCCGCTCATAAGCAAGCATCGACGAGGTCCAGCCAATGCCTAGCCACCTCCGCTGGTTCTCATAAATGGAAAAAGTAAAGCGCACTCCAGTTGACTCTGGTCGGCGCTTAGCAGCTAGTGAGGCAGCAACTTCCTGGGTGCTCTTTTTCCGCGGCGGGAGAGGAGGTGGTCCCTTCTGGTTTGCTGATGTTATCTCGCCAAAGTCTAGGCCGGTGAGGAAAGCGCATGTTTTTCGGACCGTCTTTGATCTCCAAAGCAGTGTGCGCGTGACGCGCGCTGGCCGCGAATGCCAGCTGAGCATCACTGTGCCTATTGCCAGTACGACTCTCTTCGTGGTAAGAATGTAGAAGGGTGGGAGCGTAAGGGCGATCCATAGAGGCAGTACGAAGAGAATGCGGATAAACAGCACAGTCAGTGCTGGTCGTGTTGTAGCCGATGTAGCCGTCCTCTGAGTAGAAAGGAAATCTGTCAGGCGTAAAAATGGATCCAATAGAATATTGCAGCGCGAAGTAAAGAGTTTTAGGCTATCAACAATCTCCTCCAGACTCTTGTGGTGCTTGATGCTGGTGTCCGACTCGACTCGTTTGTGTTCCGTCTGGCCCTTTTCGCCAGTCCAGCCCGTGGATGACAGGGGCGAGTACCTGCGCGTGTACATGCCCAGTATCAGAACCGAGACTATGATGATGGGTCCGGCATATCTCGTGACTGCATCCCCATACATGACGACTGCCCAGAAGGCGGCTACGAGGAGAAAGCTCTCCCATGGATCGCCCGTCGTCCATGTCACCAGGCCGGCAAACTTGTTCAGCGGGAGTATAAAGGGATGCGAATATGCGAGGACGCGGGTAATTTGAGGCGGCGTAGCAGCAAGCAATGGGGATTTCTGGTGGACAAGTATGGCGGAGCGGCGCTTGGTCTGGGGCGCTGTCTGGCCTAGATGGGCGGGCGAGAAGGAGGCATAGGTGGGCGGATTCGGATCACCGGTAGACGGCGGAGACGACGCATCGTTAGTGGACTTGTGAGGAGTGGACATGTGCTCTATCCAGGGTGTATCTAGTCGAGTATGAGCATGGTGGTTGCGCGACCACTTTTACACGCAGTCTTGTTGCGAGTCTGGAGGCGACGGACCTAGTGCTGCCATGCATGTGGATGTGCGTCATCGCCTAGCTGCGCAGAGGAGGCTGAGGGCCGCGTTGATGTCAAGCCACGCTCGGCGTGTATATTTGTACAAAATGAAGCGAGTGCGCGAATACGCACAAGGACGGCCTGAGAGTGAACAGAGGATGTCATGCAACTACTAGCACTTGCGGCGTTGCTGCACACGGTCATGTCTTCTGCGGGGGTTCCCGAGCATGTGAAGGTCTTAGTCCGAGGGCGACTCGTGGGAGCCTTGTGACAGCCCTCGGCGACGCGCTCCTTGTAGACAGCAAGCTGAGCATGCTTGTACGACAAATACGTACCAATCCGGAATCCAGTTGGCTGTTCCGCTCGCATCTGCATGCATCAGAGCACACAAGAACACAGTGGTTGCGGACATGACGGTTTGCGATCGTTGCGTGATTGGCCAACCTGCGATGATCACGTGCGAGCCTCGGAAGCGGACCGAAACTACGAAAGGTGCCCCAGAAATTTTGGACATGGCCTCATCGCCGTCCGCACCCGCCACCACGAAGCAGAAGTCGAGCACCTGCGCCTCACGGCCCTGAAAGAGAAGCAATTCTTGTTCGTTTGTCGTCCCCGTTTTCATCATAGCCATAATGGTGCGCTGCAACAATATCTTCTTCCCACCACGCTGAACTAACGCCTGCAGGCCCACCGCATAATAACACAAGTCGTCTTTTCTGGCGCCCGGATAATAGGTCGAGCCGTATCCGAGTCGTACCGTCAAGCGGCTGCCTCGCAGAAATATGCAGCAGCCAACCAGGGTGGAAAAAGCGGAGGCGCCTTCTCATCCTCAAACATCACCATGGATGAGGCCTGCCAGATCTTGAATGTGGGGCCAGGAAAGATGGGAAACATTGAGCTGGAAGCAGTCACAGAGCGATTCAAACGACTGTTTGACCTGAATGACCCAAAGAAGGGTGGCAGTTTCTATCTGCAGAGCAAGATCCTGAGGGCAAGAGAGAGGATCGAGAGGGAGATACAAGGCCACCAACGGGTAGCGGAAAGAGAAAAGGAATTGCAAGAGGGCTTCAAGCCAAAGTTCACAAAGGAGGATTAGGTCGGACTCAACGCAGATGAAGTGGCCGACACTTTGGTCATAGACGGCATTGCAAACCACCCAAACAGCAGAGGCAGGTTGTTGCAGGGGCCAAAGTGTCCAAGTATTGTAGATGGCGATGAAGGGTATCTTGTTGCATTTGAGCGGCGTTTGGCATAGCGTTTGGACCTTCTCTGGGCACAGTTCAGCGAAGACGCACTGTGGTTGAGGGGGCACTTTGACTGACACGGGTATGCTTTTACGTCTCTCCACTCCTGCACGCACATGTGCTATTTTTTTAATGTTCGAATACTGTACCATTATACGCTGTAACAAGGAAATCGACAGCTGAGCCATATTCACTGCATCCCATACCGAAGCTACCCACGTGACCGTTTTGATCCCAATCGCAGGCATGGTTTGGCCTAGGAGCTAGTGAGGCCGTGTGTTGCTGGAGCATGTAGCCTGTGCATGTACTATGTATATATTTACGTACTTTGCGTCCGTATCGTTTACCATTGCTAGCATGTAGTGGAGTCGACGAGGGGCTGGCAGTCCTCACCCCCACAACGCCAGAGGGTCGCGCTAGAGGCTTGGCTTACACCAAGCCCGTCTCGACACAAAACTTTCGCGCGCAACCATCGCTGCCCTTTTGCATCACACCACTATCCCCCAAACGCCACCTGTACATACACACGCACGCACGCATATACACACAACCATAGTCACTGGCCGCGGACGATCCTGAATACACCTGGAAATCACGACACGCCATGACCGACTCATATCGCCCTGGGCGCGACCGCCCGCCACCGCTCGCCGACCGCATGACGTTCACGGGTGGAGATGGCGACAGTTATCGACCCGGCGGCGAGCGCAACGGCAATCGCTCGCAATTCACCTTCGAGTCCGGCCACTCCGCGCCTCGCTTTCCGCCCTCTGGCCCCGCCAACTTACGAGGCCCTTCTGGTTCTGCGGCGTCAAGAAGACGCGGTCGTGGTGGGGCATCACGAGGCCAGTCTCGCGCCGACGGCAGGAACAATGCAAACAGCCATCGTAGAGGTGGCTTCAAGAAGGCTGCGCCTCACGAGCGTGCTCTGCTTCAGCACCGCGAGAACGGCAGTCCTGAGCGTGCATTGGGCGTCGCAGCTGATTCCAACCGCTTTCAAAATCCCGACGACCTGTCGGATGATGATGAAGCCGACATGGATGTAGAAAGCGATGACTCCTCCAATAGCCAGCAGGACGGTGACGCGTCACAGAGTAAGCCAAAGGCTGCTCGGACCCAGGTCAAGCGTGCTGATGGCGACTCTGTCCCTAAATGGTCCAACCCGGATCCCTATACCGCACTGCCACCACCGGATGAGACCACAGGGAAAAGGGTCGACTTTGTGAAGCTGATCCGGAAGGCAAAGAACCAAGAGGCAGAGAAAGCTGCAGGGCACAATTCTGTCGTTGCCAATGATGATTTCATTTCGTTTGCTGACGACGATGATGATGCTCAAAAACCCACACAAGGCTCATTGAACGAGTTCGCACACATTGACAGCATTGTTAGTAGACAAGAAGCATCTGTAGCGGATCATCGGACACCTCGTGGTCCCAAGGCCAACAACAAGCGTAAAGCCACGGTAGGAGGTGTAGTCAGTGAGTGGTTGCCCGCTCGCAATCGCGATCCAACACCTTGGCTTCCTTCACCTGATGCGTATGCGCATCTTGCTCGCGAACCAGAGAAGTGGTAAGTGACCAATGTCCAAAGCATCAGGCGTCTGCACGGAGCTTTGCATATCCCATGGTATCCCCGAGTGTTCCACGCAACCTTGACGCTAAACTCCTACAAACATTTACTGATTTCTACTAGGCTTCACAATGAAATACTGGACTTTTACGATTTCGTTGCTCCCAAGCCATTCGAACACGAACAGCGCAACAGACTTGTCAACCGAGTCAACAATGCCCTGGGTCAACGCAGGTTTCCTCAACAAAACGGCCGTGTGCTTTGTTTCGGTTCTTTCCCTGCAGGTCTGTATTTACCTACAGCTGACATGGACTTGGTCTATGTTTCCGATCAGTACTACAACGGCGGGCCTCCTGTTGTCGATATGTCTCAAAGAGGCGCTAACAAGAGCCTTCTTTACAAAGCATCCAACAGGCTCAAAAGCATGGGAATGGACGCGGATGGGTGTCAAGTCATCCACGCCAAGGTTCCCATCATCAAGTTTCAAGACAGACTTACCCAGCTTCAGGTTGATATTTCCTTCGAAAATTTGAGCGGGGTTCAAGCTCAAGCCACATTTGCGCAGTGGAAGCAGGATTACCCTGACATGATATACATGGTAGCACTTTTAAAGCAATTCCTCGTAATGCATGGACTGAATGAAGTGCACACGGGCGGCATTGGAGGTTTTAGCATCATATGTCTGATTGTTAGCTACATTCAGCATTCTGACAAACATGAAAACCTCGGCGAATGCTTCTTGGGGTTCCTCAAGTATTATGGCGATTTCGACTTGTCTAGGAAACGCATTCAGATGCATCCACCAGCTATCATTGAAAAGGTGAGCAACAGTTGATACTGCGCTGCTGGCAGATATCAAAACCTCTCCCATCTCTTCTACGAAGCTGACATGTTCTAGACCGCCCATGGAATCGACGGTCGCCCGGAAAGGTACGACGGTCTTTCTATCCAAGATCCGAATCGTCCAGAAAACAACATTTCTGGTGGATCTCACAGGGTTCAGGATGCCTTTGATGCTTTCAAAGAGGCTTATCACACACTTGAGGACCGAATGAAAGCTGCCCGCGCAGGCCAAGATATCGGGCCTAGTATCCTCGAGTGTGTCTTGGGTGGCAACTATGAGACTTACATCAAGCAGAGAACGCATTTGAAGACCCTGAAGTGAGCTCTTACATACTGGATTTGAAGCAAACCCCTATTGGCGTTCTCCTCTGCTTCTCCTATGCTTTGCGGCCGCTTGGACGTCCTCGGGACTACGTTGACCTTGTATTTCAAGCAAGGAGCTGGGCACCATACAGTGTTCTTTGCCTTAACTGCTCTATCCTAGGACAGGACGACCACCGGACAAGAGCCATGAAAGAGGTCATCCAAGTGCACTCGAATGACATAATGCTATCATAGATGGGACGGGAGTTGTATGTATTGTTTGGGTGGACGAGCACCTCTGTTCCTCAAAGAATTGGGGTAATCCGGGCGTAAGATATTACTGTGGGTTGGGCAGGCGAGTACAAAATGCTTCGGCACGTTCTGCTCATCTGCTCCTCCAGACAGGTTAGGGACGGCATATTCTATTTCAAAAGTACTTGTTGCAACAAGAGATACCCCAGAGTTGCTTTCCCATGGGCAGCTACTCTAGGCGTTTGGCGAATTATAGACGGATAGTACTTCCACAACAGGCGGACGGACGGACAGATTCAACCCTCCATCGATGCGCAGATGACAAGACTAGCGAACCCAACCTATGTTGATCGCCTCCACGAACTTCTGCCTCGTTTCGTCACAAAAGCCGTTTTGTTGTTTTCGTCTCGGATGTAATGCCCTGTGTCTGGACCGGAACCCGCGCGGGAAATGAGGAGAAGAAAAGATTCGTATCGAACAAAATAAGGACCGGACATCGACAATGAGTACGGCTCTATATGATTTGTTGTCGGGCTCTACCTGTTGGACTTTTTTTACCGTCTCTCCGTCTGTTTGTTTGCTTCAACGTTTAATTCTCTGTACTGCTAAATGCGTGGCTCATGACAACCTAGTTTCCCAATCTCCTCTCCTCTGTTCTGCTTCACCTCTTTGCTTCTTCTAGATGGATACCGAGATACTAATGACACCAACTTCTTTCTACAGCAGAAATGTCACCAGCAATGGGACGTCTTTTCTCATTGGGATGCAGGCCATTGACGCATGCACTCGAGGACGAAAGATGGACTATTTGTGTTTCGCTGCCATGCGGATACTATTTTGTTTTCTATACAAACTAGTCTGGTTGCTGTTACTAGGTAAAGATGCTTTTCGTTCACTCTCTCCAACTTTCTCCCAATAATAAAAGAATCAACCAAGTCTAGCAAATATCGAGGTTTAGGAATGATTAACTCTTTGTCACATCAGAAAGTGGTTAACGTACTCAACTACCACATCCCTCATCTACAACTCCTTCTTGTTCTCGACGACAGTCTCGTTCTTGGCCTGCTCGATCAGGCTCTTGGCCACAGCCGCACTCTCCCTCCAACTCCTCTGACGTTGCCAAAACCTAATCTCAGCCGTAGTCTCGCTCAGACTGCTTCGTCGCGCATCTTCCTCGAGACTCTGCCTAGTAATCTCGCCACCCTTTTCACTCAATGTGGGAATGCTTTGAAGCTGGCTAAGGTTCTCTTCGAAGTACTGCTTGCGGACGAGGTAACGCTCGCGGCGTTCCTTTTGCAGCCCTGGAGTATCGAGCTTTGATAGAATGATGCGCACGCCCCAGCGGAAGAGAATGAAGAGGTGCTCGGCGAAGAAGACAGTAAGGAGGAGGGCCCAAAGTTGAATATTGCTGGGGCTACCGCTGGGACCAGTGTTGTCGTTCCAAAACATGTAGACGAGAGCTGAGGTAGTAATGCTGCCGAGCCAAGTGAGGAAGGAAAGGGAGTCAAGCCAGGGACCAATGGTATCAGCACGCCATGGCGTAGGTCGGCGCATCTCAACACAAATCTTCATGGCGTCGGCACGGAGCTCGACCCAGTTGTTGATGAGGAAAGAGACGGCAGTCAGTGGCCATACGACCGAGAAGAGAGAGAGGTAGCCAAATTGAACAACCATCTCGCGAAGATCGGCCGTGACATCGTATACTTCAAGCTCTGCTTCCTTACGAACACGCTCAAGGAAAGCAGCATCTTCAGGTGGGTCGTTGGCAGCAGCAGGTGGTGCGGATCCGCCGTTCTTGGCAGCTCGCTCGGATTGCATCTCCTTGTACTTGTCAAGTCCACGACGCTTGAGGTATGGAACGATAAGCTCCATGCCCAGATTGACCACCTGAGCAGTGACGGTGAAGTAGATGACCTGCTTGCGAAGGCGATCGGGGTTGATGCTCCAGCTAGCGCTCTTTGTTTCAAGATGAAGCTGCTTCTCGTCCTGAGCAAAAGGTCGAACAGCGACGTGGAAAACATCAAGGTAGGGCACGATAACTTTGCCAAAAGGTACATAGACGAATGCAGTCAAGAAGATGCCGAGGTAGGACATGATGAAGTTCATAACAAAGATCTTCTGGGTCAAGGCTTTCTCGTACGCGGCATGTGTCTCATAATTCTCGAATTGAGTTAATCGTGTAGCCGCTTTGGTCAGAAGGGTGTTGAGAATAGGGTTGACAGTAGTCAGGATACCAGTAGGGATGAAGATCTGGGGAGATTTAGTATGGGTAGAAGCGGTACTTCTGTTGTAGTACTTACCAGAACGCTCTTGAGCGGTCCGTCATAGACCTCGGAGATGAAGACCTCAATGCCGAAGCAGGTTGCAATAACGGCTCCGAGGGAGCAGGCTGCAATGATTGCAAAAGGAATTTGCAACAACTGTCTCTGGAAGCGCTTGGATGCAGGAAAGAAACCAACTTGCTCACCGGTGACGGGATCGGTGATGGTCTTCTCGGGCGTGAAGTCCTTCTGCTTGACCTCGATGTTGGAGACGCCCTTGACACCCCAGCGGACACTCAGGTCTTTTTCCTGATGCTTCCAGTATTCGGTGAAGACGGTGCACCACAAGGCGCTGGCGAGAGCATAGATTGGCGAGAAATAGCCAAGGAAGAGCCATGAGAAGAGGCCGAATGCCGCAGCTGGAATGAGAAAGGTAAAGTAGGATTGGGTGAAAGCAAAGTAAAAGGCAATCTGGCCGCGTTAGCACTAGACTGCCCCAAGCCGAGAGATGGCAGCTTACTTTTTCTCCCATGCGGTTGCGGATGTCGTCCAAGTCTTCGGTGCTGAGGATGTACTGAGATGTCCATTTCTTGATCCAATCCTTGTTGTACGCATGGTCATGCAGGGCGAAGATGGAGTCGACGTTCTTCCATTCGCCTTCCTTGGGTGTTATGCCCGCTCCACCCTCCGACGTGGGGTTTGTAATGAGCTGGTATATGATGCGCAGCCGCTCAGCCTCGTACAATGGCTCTGCTTCAAGCGATTCGCGCGTAACATTTTCAGGGGCAGCAGACCGGGCGCCGTGGATCCAGTCGCGGACTCTTGAGTAGGAGTCAGCCATCCATCTGCAGAGGCAACACAGGGGCTATGCGTACCTGGACCTATATACTTCGCCAAACAGGTGCTCGTCAGAAGCAACCCTGACGAAGAGCAGAAGCGAGTGCGAGTCGCCATTGCGGACTTCGGTCTGTAAACCAACGTTTGCCAGCGCCTCACACAGCTTCTCAAACTGTGCAGCTGCCTTGGTCTTGTCTGTATGCCCGTCAGCCCATTGCTTCACTCACCCCGCCATGGGAGCAAGCATACCCGTGTCGGCAAAGCGGTAGGTAATGACATAGTCGACGTCGAGATTGGTCTGGAGGGCGGTTGATTTGGCCATGTCCGACGGCGAGGCCGAGGCGAGCAGGGCGATTTTCAATTGATAGACGGACCAGGAGAGGGTGGTGAAGTAAGGAATGGCACGAGCAGCAGCTGCGGTGCTTGTCCCCTCCTTCTGGCTCGACATGCCCAGCAATGTTGTAATCAAGGTTGCACGCCGGCCTACTGCCGGCCACCAAACGTCATCGTCGCCAACATCCCTGCTCCGTGCTACCCCTGTAGCCCCTGCACCCCACGACAACTACCAGACTATCGACATTTGTATGTATAGTACTAAGTAGACTAGGCTTCAGCTTCTCGTATCACTTGAGCAGGCTTCTATGTCTTGTGCAAACAAAAGGACAGCTTCGAGCCGGAAAAAAGCAATTCTACCACCCCCCAAAACGAACCATGGTTGCTCTGTGCGCCTCCAAATCCGTGAGATATGCTTGTTGAGCCCTGTCATCACCACACGTGACTATTCCGAAACCAAGTAGCTAGGAATATTGACTCGGAACCATTGTTAGAATACATCAAGTTACAAGCGTTGCACAGTAGAGCACCCGATTCGATTCGAAAGACGATGACATTCGACGCGTGCCGATCCATCGGGCAATACACACCACCACGCCTATGTAGAACATTACCCCAATCATCTTCTTCACCTCCACACGACTTCATACAACCACGTCTCCACCAAATCCAATCGGTCTTCGGACCGGACCCTGCTTTTTGTACGGCACAATGGCCATGGCCTTGTACGTTTTACCCATACCATTCGGGCCTCTGTCCACAAGCCGTTTCCACCCCATCTCTAGCCGTTTCTTCGTTTCCTCATCCTTTGCTGCCTTGAGCAAGCGATCAGCTCGTTCTTTGATCCCCATGGTTGACAAGAAGAAGGATTGCTCAACAGGGCCATGGACCTCCACGCCAGGAGAGGCTTCCAAAGCAGAATCTGCTAGACCAATAAAGTCTACATCCGCCGAAAGATCCACAAGGCCTGGTGCTGCAAAAGGTGAGACGGTCGTGTGCGATCGAATGCCACGAAGTGTGTTTGCAGGAATCGTATCTAGTGGGCCGTAGTCAAGAATGAGAGCGGCTCCGGAAGGCTGCGATTTTGTGAATGATTCCTCGTCTTTGGGCAGTACATCAGACTCTTTGGCTGGCGCTGAAGCAGTGCCGGCCTTGGAATTACTACCGCCAATTCTCACAGCAAAGTCGGAGATGTATGCAAGCGATTCCGGTGAAATCTCAATGACTGCGCCTGGGGTATCTTCCAGCTTCTTGTAACGATTGGACAGCTTAGGCAAGTACAGTGAATGTGGTGTTGGCGTTTTTGACACAGTCAGCTCAAAATCTAGCTTTTCTGCATCTTTCTTCGATGTCGGAGAGCCTGATGTGTTCGCTTCTGTGTAAGGAGAGGTCGGCGATACAACAAGCTCATGCCAGTTATTCTTGGGGGCTGTTACGCCGTGCTTTGGTTTTATGGGGCCGGTTGGTGTCATGATTGTTGACGAAGCCGGTATAGAAGACTGTGCTACATTTTGAAAAACATGTATAGGGAGTGCATCGAAGAACTCATGGGCGAGTATGAAGGGGGTCGCTGTGGCCTCTATGTCGCTTGTCAGCAATGTACTAGAAAAACCGGACAAGGCCCAGCCGGAACCTACCCTTCGGCACAAGTCGGATATCCTCACACCACTCAATCTTGCAGCCTGGAATATACTTGCAAGTTGCAGTCAGGCCAATATCGCTCTTTGTCAGATCTTCAGTCCCAGAAAGCAATTTTGCCTGCTGTTTCTGCAAATAGGGCGACGCTTCGATGAGATAGATGGCTTCAATGCTCTTTGTGAACGCCTTGAAGCTCGAAAGTGTCTAAGAAATTTCAGCCTCTATGCTTTTATTTCTCTTGTCGGTATTTTACCATACCCTGAGAACATCATCCATCAACGTTCCTCGTCCAGGGCCAACCTCCATAATTTGGACCTTGTCCTTCCTACCCTGTGCTAGCCATTCGGCGTAGATCCATATACCAATCAACTCGCCAAATATTTGACTGATTTCGGGTGAGGTTACAAAGTCGCCCTTGGTTCCAAATTGATCCTGTCCGCTCGTCGTCTGCCTAGTGTAGTAGCCACCTTCGGGATGCGTGAGGCACTGGCGCATATATGCCGCTACAGAAATCGGTCCAGTCGTCTGGGTTTACTGTCAGGCCTTTTGTTCCTTGTCGTCGAGTTGAATTCTTACGGTAATGGCTTCAGCCAGCGTCTTTGCAAGAGGCGTCGACCATTGCCGTTCCGAACTTGCAGCAGTCGAAGTCGACGACCACCGGGAAGCGCATTTTGTTGCATGACATCCAATTGGCCGAGGTACTGAGAGGCGAGCATACGCTGCCGTTCGCAGTAAATTTAGGGACTGAATCCTCATGTTGGCATGCTCATCGCAGCTACATGACGTCTACGCGTTCGGAACGACAAAAGTTCAGATCGGAACGCCGAGGTGAACGAAGCTATGACCATCATCCTCAGCCTCCGCCTGTTGCTGTGTGCGACGCTCCAACCCGGACATCAGTCATATTTCGATATATATCGAAGTTGATTTGGTATGCGGTTCGTGTCATAAATCTCCGAAGACAAAGCCTGCACGTGGGAAAGAGAAGGAACAATGGCGTCCCGCTGGGCAAACGACGAAGCAGACAAGGCCGAAGAGCTACGCCGAAAGAAAGAAAAGGAAGAGAAGAAGCGCCTAAAATTGCAGAAACAACAGCAAGAAGCAGAGGCGGCAGCGCGCGTAGCGCAAGAAGCAGCAGATTCGCGTCCCGCGAAGCGTAGAAGACTGTCAACAGGCGATGATGATGAACAAGTACCCAAAGAAAATGAGACTCAAGAAGAGCGAACACTACTGCGCTTCGAGGGTGGAGGCTGGACCTCATGCCGACACACATCCAACTTTGAGACTCTGAACCAGATTGAAGAAGGCTCGTATGGCTGGGTTTCACGAGCGCGTGATATAACCTCCAACACCGTGGTGGCTTTGAAGAAAGTGAAGATGGACTACAACCAAGACGGGTTCCCCATTACAGCCCTACGCGAAATCTCGATTCTCCAACGTTGTCGACACAATAACATTGTCAATCTCCACGAGATACTCTCAGGCGACGATCCCCAAGAATGCGTCTTGGTCATGGAGTTCCTCGAACACGACCTCAAGACGCTGCAGGAAGACATGAGCGAGCCATTCATGGCATCCGAAGTCAAGACGCTGTTGCGTCAACTGGTTTCCGGAGTCGGATATCTACACGAAAACTTCATCATGCACCGGGATCTCAAGACATCAAACATTCTGCTCAACAACAGAGGACAGCTCAAGATTGCAGACTTTGGCATGGCACGGCATGTCCCGCCTTCTAACGCGCCTCTCACACAACTCGTGGTCACGCTCTGGTACCGGGCGCCCGAACTGCTTCTTGGCACCCGGGACTACGGGACTGAAGTCGACATGTGGAGCATTGGCTGTATATTCGGGGAGCTGTTGGCCAAAGAGCCCTTGCTGCAAGGCAAGAATGAAGTCGACGAGCTCTCGCTCATTTTCTCGCTGTGCGGATTACCCTCTGAGAAGACGTGGCCGCAATTCTACCGGCTGCCCAATGCAAAGAGCCTCAAGATGCCCCGAGACCACCGCAATGCACCTGGCTTTAATCGTGCAAAGTTCCCCTTTCTCACGGCCTCGGGCGTAGATCTGCTTTCTTCATTGCTCACGCTCAATCCGGAATACAGGCCAACGGCGAAGGAGATCCTGGCCCACCCGTATTTCAAAGAGCAGCCAAAGCCTAAGCCCACAGAGATGTTCCCTACGTTTCCCAGTAAGGCCGGGCAGGAGAGAAGGCGAAAGAAGAGCCCGAATGCGCCAAAGAGGGGTGAGGCGCCTGGCATGCAGGGTAGTCTGGATTTTAGTAGCATTTTCAGGGCGAGGGAAGACGAAGAAAAAGGGGCCGGGTTTCAACTGAAGATGACTTGATTACTCGGTAGTATTGATGTACAACTTGATAGATGGTGGCTTCATGGCCGCAGCGAAGTCACTGATATATCCATGCACGTTCCGATCGAAGAAAGCCTAACTGGCAGTACGCTCTGAATGCTGCCTGTGAGGGCTCCGTCCATGTAAACCGTAACTTCTTCCAACACATTGCAGCCCGGAAAATAGCGTAATCATCGGCGGTCTCTGCTCCGACTGCGGTCACTACCGTAGGAGCTGTAACTAGGGCTTCTCCGTCCTCTGGCTCCGCCAGTGCTGCCGCTAGGGCCACCTCTTCGTGGCGGGCTATCTCTCCTGCCGTAGCCTCGGTTTGGCGGAGTTCTCGATGGAGACCGGCTGTAAGAAGAGCGTGACATACTCCTCCGTGGCGAGCGACTTCGGGACCGCGTATACGATCGTGGGCGTCCTCCCCATCCTCCCCTTCCCCCTCGGCCACCTCTGCCCCGTCCCCACTGTCCACGATCAGGTGACATACGGCGCGGTGGAGAGCGGTAGCGTGGAGGACCATCCATAGGCGGTGGTCTGTATGCTCCGGGTGGGCCTCCTCCTCGTGGTCCTCGTCCGCCGCGTCCATATCCGCTGTCGAAGTCGTCTTGGAATCTGTCGCCTGGCGGTGGGCCTCTCCGGGCTGGGGGAGGTGTTTGGGAGAAGCGACGTCGAGGGAGCACGATGGAGACTTGGATTCTGGAACCGTCCAACTGTGCGTCATGCATCTTTGCGATTGCACGCTCGGCTTCGTCAATCTCCTCGTAGAGTACGTATGCGATACCGCGATTGATGTTGACTGCTTGGCCATGAGTAAAATGACTGCGAAAGTGCGAGATGGGGCATACATGTGGGATTCATGGGCATCCTGACATCTTTGATGACGCCGTACTTTCCAAATATCTCACGTATGTGATCCTCTTTGACATTTCTGGTCAAGGCTTCTACCACAATCTGTCAGAGTATTAGCGGGCGGACTGATGAGCTGGGAAGACTGGAGAGAAGCAAGTGTGTGTCCTTGATATCAAGTCACTCGATGTACTCACCTTTGAACTCCGGGGCGCTGGCGACGCATCCCTGGGGGTAGGACTGCGAGTGTAACTCCTCCCTCTTGAGCGCGATCTGGTGTTTGGTGTGTAGCTGCGCCGGCCATTGCGCCGGGGAGACAGTGATGTGGGCGAGCGGGATCGGGTACGCGACCGAGACCGTGGGGACAGTGAGCGCCGTGGCGATGGCGAGCGTGGTGAACGAGAGCGGCTCGGTGATCGTGTATGCGACCTGTCGCGAGATGGGCTGCGCGTGCGCAATGGGGATGGCGAGCGTGCTGGAGACGGAGAAGGAGACGGCATGGTATGGCTTTTCTAGGCAGTACGGTCGCAAGAGATGTGCAAGCAGTGATGTGCAAGCTCACATGTGTTTAGACATTTGAATGGTACGATTTATCAATCGAACATCTGTTCACGCGTAATCTTTTGGCAGTGAGCTCAGAGCTACGGACTGGGGCTTAGCGTGGGCACGTGACTGGGGGACGGGACACGGACACGGGCAAGCGGCCAGGGTAACAGGCGCACGTCATAATGGTGCGAGGCCATCGAGACTGGCAAAGGCAGAGTCAATGCCTGAGGCCGAGGCCGGAAGGAGAGGCCAAGAGGAGAGAGAGATGGAGAGAGAGGCCAGGCCAGAATTCAACAGGACCACGTCAAATGCACTGCTGCTGCAACAATAGCCGCTCTCGTCTGCTGCGCAGCATTGCGTGGCACCCAGTGGACCATGTCAAGTGTCGAGTGCCGAGTCATACAAAGCAATTGTGCTTCATCTGTGCAAGCAACTCGCCCAAAGACGGAATTATTCTTCTTCTGCTGGCCGGCGCCTACACTAGAGCCACCGTTTAGTGATATGCAGTGCATGGGTCCGCTTGTCCGATGCCAGCATTTCGACCCGCTCGTTGGCCTTTGACCCCAGAGAGACCAAGTGAACAGACACTAGGCGGGTATCGCGGTGGGCATTTTGTTGTCGCCGCTGGTGTGTTGGGCCCAGAGCAGCGTCTGTGGCTGTCGACTTGACAAGCAGCTGGCTGCACGATGGCGCAAGAACAAGGACAGGACCAAGTACGAGAGGATCAAGACAAGGCGGGCCGGTGGGGTGGGAGTGATAGGCAAAGGCGGTTCTGATTGCATTGTGTTGGTTTCGTCGTCTCGCGCTCGTCCCATTTCAATGACTTGACTTGACGCAGACAGACAGGACAGGACAGGACAGGCAGAGAGGGCGGGGTCGAAACAGCCCCACTATCAAACCGCGACTTAGCCCAACAACGCAGCACCAAACCTTCTCACCGCATCTGCCCTCTCGTCCCGCTTAGTCAAAAGTACCTGCATCTACCGTGTGCTCTGCCTCGTCTTCTGTCAATCTTCTCATCACTCTAGCTCCCGCAGCACGCACATTACCCCTCACCCAATATGTCCTGGCAAGGTGAGCAACCACGCTGCCCCTCCCCTCATTCCAGACGGCAAAGACTGACCCAAGCCAGCATACGTTGACACCAGGTGCGTCTCACCTCGACCTCCCTCCCTCATCCTGCACGTCTAACCACCTTCTCCAGCCTCGTCGGCACCGGCAACATCGACAAGGCCCTCATCTGCGATGTCGAAGGCGCAACCAACTGGGCCGCCTCCCCAGACTTCACGGTACGTCGTCCGCTGGCCTGTACGGGGCACAGCTACTCGACCTGCAACAGGGCTTGAAGTGGCAGTGCTGTTACGTGGTCCATCACAATACACTCGGACGCTGACAGGTTACAGCTGTCTGATGAGGAAAGGGCAGCCATTGCCAAATCCTTCAATGACAAGTCGGACCCCAAGAAGGTCATCTCGGAGGGTATCAAGGTCAATGGCGTCAAGTACATGACCATCGAGGCAAGCGACGATGCGCTCAAGGCAAAGAAGGTACCCTTTCCGCCCCCGCCACCCACGCCCACGCCCATTAGGTACTGACTGCAATACTAGGGCAAAGAGGGCGTCGTTGCCTTCAAGACCGGCCAGGCCGTCATCATCGCCCATCACCCCGAATCCATCCAGACTACCAACGCTTTCTCCTCCGTCGCCGAGCTTGGAGACTACCTGAAGAAGCACGGAATGTAAAATGTCTCTGCCCCGGGACTGTTTGTATGTTAGAGATATTTGCATAGCCCCCACTCGACATGTGGCGGACAAGACGGTAGGGAGGAAGGGCGAAGGATATAGATATGAATCATGACGCACAACATAGCGACATAGGAGATTTCTCTTCAATGCAATGATATGCCCTCATACCACGCGTTTTTCTTAATAATAACATCAAACCTTGCCTATAATGGTCTAACCTACTATCGTAGTGGGAAATACCTTGCTTCTTATAAAATTACCCTCTAGATAGATTTATAACGAAAAGCACAAACTGCATTATTAAGTCAAGTAGATTAACATGTAACTAGATAAAACTAAGAGCTCTAAAAAACCTATAAAACTATGTTATATTAGAGTTAACGTAGTTCATAAGCGGGTGGCCACCCCAAGCGAGTGGCCACCTCCCCACCAGCGCGTCGACGTTGATACTACAACGCGTATGTCTCAACCACGCGACTCTCGATTAACTTATAACGAATCATATCTTCAACTTGCTCTTTTTGATATCCAATCGCAACGTGTTCAAAGTGTAAAACGTGCTGCAGAGATATATAACGTCCCCCGAACAACAATTCGA